>NW_028186490.1:1061894-1084678 GCF_003343005.1 Rhea americana
GGGCGACGCCCAGCGCCGCGGGGTGCGGCGGCCCCGGCCCCGGCCCCGGTCCCGGCCCCGCCACCGCGGCGGGCAGAAGCGCAGGCCGTACCGGGCACGCGTGTGGCTGCCCGGGCAGCGCTTCTCCCTGCCCTGCTGCCGCGCCGGGCACCTGCTGCTCCCTGTGCCAGGAAGAGTCGTATTTCAGGGCTGCTGCTTATATGAAGCATTTAGGCAAGAAAAACACCCGACTCTCTCCCGGCAGACTTCAGCAGCATGCTCTAAATATTTCACTACCTGTCCTCCCTTTCTTTCAGTCTTTCTTTAAGGAAAAAGAAACACGGCCACAACCAGATACACTTCTCCGATGCATTTCCCACCCAAGAATCCAACCAGCAGCAACGCTCTCGCTTCTCAAGAGCATGCCTTTCCTCTTCTTCCACCCCCACGACGCTGCGCCCGTTTGTCCGCTGGTTTACAGAATCAGGCATGCAAACATCAACACTTATTTTTAATGCTAGACCGAGATATCGCAATTCCTCCAAAGAAACAGCCCAATTCAACACGGTACAAAACCGATAACCATTTGGGTTGGACCACCAGGGTTTACAAACGGGATCCACTCAAAGTGTAACTGGATCAAACCAAATAACTATCATTAATCTCTTCCCTCATGAAAATCAACAGTCCTCCTACCCCAGCTCAGCGCTCCTCTGAACTATGAGATGTGCTGCAGGACGAGGAACCTCGTAATTGCTATCTGTATCACTTCCGCACAACTGGGCAAGAATCAATTCACATGGAAGAGAGAAGAAACAAATGGAAGACAGCAACACTCAAGTTTCCTGCTCAAGAATCAGACTTGAACATGAATACAGTAGGGTCCTCTTCTGCATCATTCCTCCTATATCTAATCTACACGGAAAAAGCCATTGTACTACAATATACCCAGTCACAGAAACACAGCAGCTGCTTTTAAACCTAGAAGAAATTGCTGACGATTCTCAAGGTGCAGCCATTCGAGCACCTCCTAATTTCTTTCACTGCTGTCAGCACAAATCCAGTAGTCTAGACTGGCTACCAGGTTTAATCATTGTGTCCTCTAACTTCCAGGACAACTTTGAGCAAATCAGCTCATCTCATTCTGCTCCAATTCCTCATCTGTAAAATGTCACCAGACGACAGTTACTTTCCCATCTCTCATCCAGGACTTCAGTGCTACTTTCAGTCTTACTTCCAGGTATCAAAGAAATCATAATAGAAGAAAATGTCACCCATTCTCCAACAAGTATCAAAGATTTTACTTAACCTACTATAGGCATTTCCAAACAATTATTTCATTCTAGGGAAGACCTCCTTTGTACCAACTCCTGTGCAGGGATTGCAACGTCAATCATATCAGCACACATCAAAACCAGCACTGGCCTCGGGAAGGGCAGCGTTCAGAGAAGAAGATGAAAGAAAGCATTCTGGTCTGCATGTAGGTGCCGGCTGAGTTATGCTTTGAGACAACCTTTTGTATCCTCCCAACACGGATTTTGCTTCTTGTTTTGGTAGTGAGGAAGATACCCCAGAAGATACATTTATTAAATTACTTGAATTACAGTCAACTCTCTTTTTCCACTACAGGGATTATTCATTTTGTTGTGACACTATGTCTCAAACAATTCTCTATGGTAATATGTTACAATAGTTTTATCACAGTTGTTAGTTAAATAAAGTCACATGAAATAAATTGATGTTGATGGTAAACACCACTGTTTAACACCTTTACAAGAAGGGCCTATCATCCTTTCAGCTTCCTAAGCTGCAACTCCAAGAGTAAAATAAGTTTTCTTGCATTTTCATTCTCCATAATGTTTCTCCACTTAGAACAAAATAATCAATGACTGAACTGTCTAAAGAAACAAACTAAACAGTTGTATCTACACTACAAGTTTTTTTTTTTTAAGGCCTTGCCAAAAGCTAGGTTGGCAATTCAATAGTGCTAGCTTCAGTTATTAAATGAAGAACTTCTACCAGTTCAGCACTTCATTCTTTAAAATTTCTGTAGCAAATAAGCAAGGTTTTATTTGAAAATATATTTAGAACCAATGAACTTAGGTCCTGAAATTTAAATAGGTTTAAATATACTTCTCCCTCAGTAAAAATATATTGTGATCAAATTTTTTTTATTTTAAAAAGTTATATCGAAAAGCCCCAGCTGATTGCTATCCATCCGGCTTGTCCTTTTAACCACCGAGCTCCCACCCCGACGGAGCCAGCCGCGCAGCGGCAGCCAGAGCCTGGAAGTCGGCTCCTCACAGCGCGCAGCGCAGCCATTGTCTCCTGCATGTTTGCAGCGCTCCTGCTTATCTAGACTATTGTGTCGCCTTCCTGTCGGCGTCCCCTGGAACCAGCGGTTTAATTGGACCAGTGTATTTATACAAATTATAATCCAACAGAGCTATCCAGTGACAGTGTTAATATTCACATCATAATAATTACAGCTCAGTTCTTTTGTACAGTAAAATTAAAATAGATTCTAGACATGATTTTGTTGTACGTAAAGACCATTGGATTTTTTTTTTCTCCAAAAGTCAGAAACCTAAATAAAGTCTCGTTTTACTACCCTAAGTATATTAGGTGCTTTTTAAGAGCACTAACTGCTATGTTTCTCACATGAGACAAATGCCATTTAATTTTAGTATAAGGAGAGCGTTCAGACTCCAACTTTATGGTGAAAATGGAAATGTGTGTATTTGTCTCATCGCCCATGTTTATGCACTTTGAAAAAACTCTCTTGGAAATTCAGCTGAAGAGTAACAGCTTTGTATGGTAGTCTGTGCTAAAGAAAACAAAATGGAGAATTACAAATGTTTAAAAAACGTTTATAGGGATTATAACCAACTCTTGTTAGTTTTCCTTTACTTTTCACACTAGACTTATAATAGTTTCAAACAGCAAAAATCTTAAAATAAAAAATGAGCCACATCCCATTGCAGAAACACATCAGCACCCACTGCTGTGTCAGGAATGGACCTTCTGTTCTTCTGCTTTCCTGAGAACTGAAATCTATTACTCCAACTTCAGATTTATTGAGCCACCATTAAATTGCAAGTTCAGACTGCAGTTCTGTTAAGAGTCACCACAGCATCATACTTCCTCATTAAGATTTATAAATTTTATTTTAAACATAAGTTATAATTCCACAAAAAGAAAGACAAATGCGCCTTATTTTAAAAGGAGGGCATCCAACAACGTAATGCAGCATTCCACTGTGAGAAGTATCCTTCCTTCACAAAATAAGGTGTAATTTTTTTTGTTCAAGAGTAAGTTAATCATTATCTTACTTTTATTAGGTTTAACACAGAAAGTGCAACATGGCACACCATAAAGTCAAGCAGATGGTCGGTTCTTACTCAGTAGATTTTCAAAAGTGCATAAGCAAGGTAGAAGTTCAAGTCCATGAAAACTAAATGATTATGGCAACTATATTCCATCTAATAAAAAAAAAAAAAGCCATGAATTTTCTGATCTACCTATAGCTATTTAGAGCACTTTTTCCTGCTTTAAAAAGCAACAAGTAAGATACAATGTGAAACAATTACGTTGGTCTCACTTAAATCTTCATGAAAATGAAAAAAAAAAAAAAGGATTTTCTGTATACGTGTTCCACATGCTGCTCAAACATTATTTGCTGTCTTGTCTCCAGCATACAGGAATTACAGGATGGATTTTCTAAAATTAATATTGGACTTATACTTTTTTAGACTTCCCTTGGTGGGGATTTTAAGTACTGGAAAAGAGTTTTTTCAGTAAATCAATATTCTACAATATGAGCATTGTACATTTTCCGACCAACTACAGCCCTTCTAATATCCCCACTGATCCATCAGACCTTGCATAAGCATGAAAACTTACCTTCAGGTTACATACTTGGAAGACAGGAATATAGCGAACACAATTTTGCCACTCCACCATCCCTTCACAGTTCTTCTGAACCCTTTCATTAGCTCCTGCATGTTGCCCAGATTGTGCCATATGGCATTATTTAAGTCACATCCTACACAGCTTGGTGACAACCATCCCTGCCACAGATTTCCAAAACTAGAAAGGCTATGCATTGACCAACAGCTTTCTGCAGCTGCAGACTTCATTGCTGCACCGAGGAAGAGCAGTTCCATCGCCCTACCCCAGACAGCTGGCACAAGCTCAGTAGCACCGCAGCGCTCCCAAGCCTCCAGCCGCTCTGACTCTGATCATTTGAATTGCACCAAACTGTTTTTTCCTCATATACTCAGAAGCATCACTACTGCTTAAAGCTGGTTAATGAGAGATTGCAACATTTTGCAATTTCTATACCATGGTGTGTCCTTGTTATACATTCCTCCTACATAGTTGTTTCATCCTTGCAACACCAGTGGCACATACTGTTGGCATCCTCTGAGAGACATTAACATTTTTGGGCACATTTTTCATAGAACATTTTATCGTCGTGGGTATTCACCAGCAATAAATAGCGCTTCTTTGCTTGCCATTACAGTAAGGGTCTCGTGTATTCCAAATATCTACGTTATTTGCTAAATTCATAAAGGTAGCTCTAAATTTTCAATTTAAAAATAAGAATTCTGGCTCTCAAGGTTAAAAAGAATACCATTTAAATATGATCAAAGCCTGAACAAGCACAAACCTGTGAGTTCTTCCCCATGCATCTATCTTTAAGCTTAAAAGCTAATGATCAGCATTTAAATAATCAATGTTAGTAATCACTTTCTTGCAAGTAGTAAGAACAAAACCATCCAACTAGAAAAGTAAGTTATGTGATGATGAAAAACCATTAGAATTTACAGAATTTAGGCCAAATTCCCTGCTGGATGGAGTAGCAAAACAGTAGGATATGATCAAACAATGATCTAGCAGAAGAAAAATAGGAGTTAAAAATTATCCCCTTAGATCAAAACCATTAATATATATATTTTTCACATCACCTCTGAGCTTTTTCCATGATATTCAAGAAAACTCCGCCTGTACTGAAAGCTTGAGTATGTTTCCCTGCAGAATGTAGGGCCCCTAAGCCACCAAATGAGACCTCTTGCCTTGTGTTTAAGGGCTGCTCACTCCCTCAAACCCAGCTGTCAGAACTTTCAGGTTCCCTCACAGAAACATCTAAAAATGGTAATGAAGTAATATGAAAAATCATGCCAAATATGCAAATTGCAGGCAGCACAGAGTAAGTTATTAGAAAGAAGGATCATCAAATGATGGAATTTGCTTCATATTTATCTAAACAAAAAGCTCCATTAAAAAGTGCCTGAGGCTGTCATGAATTCCACTCACAGGCACAGAATTCAAGTTTTGCATGCTATGCTCTACACAGGTTGTTGGCTTCAACTCATGCGATCCTTTATACCTCTTTGAGAAAATAGAAACTAAAATTGCTAACCAGGGTAATTTCCAAGTGTGATGACTAAAGCAGTGCGTTCTAGGGTATAATAATGCAAATACAGACTTGAAATATGCTAACACCACATGTTACAGCCTCAGGTAAGTGAGCATTCACTCACTTCTCAGTGGAGAAATACGCAGTGGAAATTGGGAAAGATTTCATAAACAAAACAATTAGCTACAGTAAACTCCTTGTTTTCTTTCAATAATATGTTGAGTCCCCAAAGAGCTCAGCTGACAACTGAAGTTACTATGAGAGAGAAATAAAACCTGACTAGTGACAGGCCTGTCAAGGCTATAAACTAGGTACAGAGCCAAAAATCCTGTGTGATGTACCTAGGGCTTATGGAATGAGGAACCAACAAAACCAAAATAAAGGCTACTGAGTTAGAAGACTTAAGTGGAAAGACTGGCAGTTTGGGCCTGTCCGCATCATTACTTTGACTAGCGGATACTGTCTTAGGGTAGATTGTCTCCATGTGCACACTGCTGCTTTTTCAATCAGTAACATGAAAAACACTAAATGACTTTATACTTTTATAGATATTGTTCATTAGTTTTAAAATAGTGTTGTTATTCAAAACACAGTTACCTTGGGGGTCAAGCTTAGCTCAGTTGGTTAGAGCGTGGTGCTAGTAATGCCAAGGCCGTGAGCTCAATCCCCGTACAGGCCACTTGTTTCCTCGCTGCACAGGGGTGTTGGACTAGATGATCTCCAGAGGTCCCTCCCAACCCTACTGATTCTATGATTTTATGAAAAAATTCCTTGCGAGAAGCAACTGTCAACTATTCCAGAAACTAATCCTTTTGCTCTGCAATTGGCATTTTTTGCCACAATTTAAGTTCACTTGTATTCTCCTACCTATCACAGATTTATACTTGACAACTTCCTACCTTCTTGAAATAGCTTATTATGTATAGAAAAAATATTATGCCTTCAAGTCCTTTCCTTTTGAGACTAGCATCCCCTCCCTTCAAATTTCTTCAGTCTTTCCTCTGAAGTCCTGTTTTCTAGACCACAAATCATTTGATTACTCTTCCTGCACCCTTCATCCACATGAATTACATTTTCTTGAAGCATATGCTCAGACTGGATGCAATACTTCAGTTGGGGACTTACCTGTAGGTAGGTAGGAGTGGGTGGGTGTGGGGGAAACGTGTTTTACATTATTACACATAATATATAAACCTATACTATAAACATACAAATATTGTATTACATATATTTACTTATTTTACATCTTATATGTACATAAATATATTTATAGTATACATAATATATTAACATGCAAGTTTATATAATATACAAATATATAAAAAATATATTTATCTCTCCCAATATAATGTTTGCCTTATACAATAGCAAGATTTCTGCAGAATTGTCACCTAATTACTTGCTCCTTATCTTATATTTGTATATTAATGTTTTCTGCTTATGTGTAGAACTTCAGTTTGTTCATACTTATTTCCTAATATTTTCTCAAATTTTTCAAAATAATTTGGGACCTTTAAACTTGTCTTCCAATATACTTGCAGTCCCTCCAAGTTTGGGGGGCAATTTTAATCTATCAGTTTTGTAAGCATACTTCCAATTCTGCCATCAAGTTCATTAATTAAAACACTGAAGTGAACCAGAATTCATATAGACTCAACAGACCATGGACATTCAACATATCCATTTCCTTTTGATAGCCAATCATTAATAATCACCTACTAGGCACAGTCATCAACAAGTTTTGCACCTACTCTACAACAGTTTCTTTCAGTATCTTTTCTCAAACGTTTATAAGAATATCACATGAAATAGTGCCAAAGACCTCACTAACATGTTAACATTCCCTGTTTTCTTGTCAATTCCCATGCCTTACTATCACGTTACAGATGAAAATTATACTTGCATGACAATTTATTCTTTCTAAATTCATAGTGGCTGAGAGTCATTTTCTTGTTTTCTCCCAGAGGCTTATACTTTGTGCAAGAATTTGTTCAAAACACTGAAGACAGAAGGCCTATTATTCCCTGGCTCCTTCCCCTTTACCTATTTTCTTTTCCAGTTTTCCAGTATCTCAAGTAATTGCTAGTAGTACTGAGATAGGCTACACCTGATGAAATTCATATTTTTTTTTTTAAGTGACTGAAGCTAAGAAATAAGTTATCTGAATAACTTACCTGAGTACTAAGAAGAAAGGAAAGTACCAGCTTTGGATTTGTCATCAAACTCTTGTATGTGCTTTATGCTTTTTATTTTCTTCTTACAAAATTGCTCTGCCTATCAAAAGTCACATTATAGAACTATGACAGGCATTTTTAGGCAACTAGAAACACTGTAGTAGAGGACACCTCTCCAGGCATCAGTGCTGTAGTGCTGCTTGTAGACTTCACAGAGACCTCATGAAATTAAGGGTTTAACAAGAAACAGGTATTCTAAACTGGGTGGTAATTTCTAGTTCAGAGGCAATACAGAGTAGTTCTGCAACAGGACAGTAAAACTGACAGAACCAGGACTTTGTTGTAATCCAGACTTGCCATCACACTAGCTAGGGCTAGACCAACTAGAGGACCCTTTGCAGCATATAATTAACATAAAAGCTGCACTAAAAATCTGACTCTGTACACCCAACGAAGTAGTTATAGCTAGTCTGGCTGAGTGAATGTGGGTACTCTGTCTACATGTACATATACATACAGTGAATAAAAGACTGCAGAATAAAATCTAGATAAAACTTGACATTGATGAGATTGCAGAATTATGACTCCAGGGATGCATTTATTCCGACAGCCCAGTGCACAAAACAAGAACTTTCTGTACATTCCTACATAGTTACACCATTACATTCACAAATGTTAGTTACTTGCTATCATCGCCCAGAATGAAACTACATAATAATAGTCTTATTATAGTACATGCGTATGTGGAAGTGGCAGCTTAAGATTTAAATGCTTGATTTGATTACTTAAAAATAGCAGTAAAGAGTAGGAAAAAGAATTTAAAGAGATCAGTAGCTGAGTGTAGCCATGCTGATTTTTGCCAGATAAGAATGCTTAGGCATCTACTCAGTTAAGTGCATTGTAGGGTATTTACCACGCACCCAATTTCCTTTTCACAGGCATTCACAGGCACAATGATTACACAAAACAGAACACTGTTTGTTATCTTCTGTGTTCACTAAGCATACTTGTAGCCTTCTAGCTCTTCCCTGTATTGAAAAAAAAATCTCACTTTGCAATAACAGAGACAAAAATAGTAAGAGAAAGTAATACAACTGCAAATTAAAATAAACAAAAACAACCTATCAGGAAAACATGGAAGGATATTTAGTACCCAAAACCATCTTAACAATTAATTAGATTCTCTAGAACCATCCAAAAATTATATGATACATTGGATGAATTTATGACTATACATTATAAATAACAGAGAAAAATCTAATGAGTTTAACTTTAACGGGGGAAAAAAATGAAACTACGATCCATGTAGGCTAAGATGGTAAAGTAGTACTGACCTTTCTGGGATCGCCCGAGTGCATCTACTTAATATTACTAACGCTTTAAAGAAAAAATACCATTCCAGATATATTCTGCTTTTATCCATCAGAGAGGAACAATGATGAATCATTGGTTTGTCATGACTTAATATACTGATCATCAGATGACCTGCATTAACTGATAAATGCATGCCTACTCTAATTATACTGAAAAGTAAAACACATTAGTATAAAACACCGATGAATTAGCTATATAAATAAGGGAAATCTCAGATAATATATTAACAAAAGAAAATCTTCATTGCAATCATTCAGTAACTAATTTATAGATCACCCCATTTTATTCACGAATCAAAGTAATCTACAATGACAAATATTTAGGCTTCAAATTTTTTTTGTGATAGAGGTGCACTTAAAAAAAATAAAAGCAGGCATGCAAAAATACATACAAATATTTAGACTAAAAGGTCAGTGTGTTGAAAATTTGTAAGAATGTTACAAATTAATCTATCAAATCCTTCTACCAATATTGAACACTAACTAATCATCATTAGATAGCATTCCACTATCCACTATCAAGTGTGCTAGAATTCAGAAAATTTTGAAACAGACATTAATTTACTTCATTAAAAAAAATCATACATTGTTGTCATTTAATTATTACAGCCCTTATAACTTAATCATTTCAGCTGAGAGTTCAAGAACTTAATGTGTTCAGAAAAAGTAACCTGGTAACTGGCATACCTTGCAGGAAGACTGTAGACATGATTTGCACTGCTGCTTCATATGTCACAACTATTTCTGTGGATAAAAAAAACAAAGAGACATTGATGCAGGATTCTAACATTATCCTTAGAGAAAAGTAAAAGCTCTTTTATATCTAGCTCACTATCTGCTACATGATTAGCTTCTGTGATATACTCACAACCACACTGGAATTTAATTCTAATACATATTTACGTTAACAATTCCCTAGCAGAATTTGAATTAGTTAATACAGTCAGGAACCAGCTGTATTCACAATGCTTGTTTACACTATATTTTAGCCACAAGCTGAGTACCACCTTCTGTATGGTCAGAACCCACAACAAGAAATAGTCACTGCTGATTAATCTATGCTTAGAGAAAGACCGAAATATGCAGTTGAGCTACTGAATTAGATTTAATTTCTATCATTTGTGTACAGATAAGCACATAGGCAACATGAGCAAGATCATCTGCTAATTCGTAACAATATATTCACTGTAATGTAATATAACTATGGTACTTTGTATATCCTCCAAGAATATTTTTTTCCACCAGAAGAAACTAGCATATTTTTGAACAATTTCTGTAAAAAGACAAGCAGAGTAAGAGCTAGTTGTTCCAATGCTGTCACGTCCACAGTTCAGTGAGAACAGGAACCTGAACTCCTAAATCCAATTCCTAGTTCTGTGCTAACAACCTCCAACAAGCAAAGCCTCCGTGTCCCTCAGTTCTCTTTATCTGCAACATATCCTACTAAAGGGGAAACATAATAGTTAATATCTGGACCTAAACTTTTTTTTTTTAATCAAAAAAGAGTTCATTTAGATTAATTTGAAATTTCAAGCAGCAAGAGGAATATTGCCTGCCTATGTAGCAGACCCAACAAATGAATCCTCCGCCCCTTGCTTGCCAGCGAAACCCCAGTTGCCAGGCCCCCCCGGCCGGCGAGGCAGCGGCGCCACGGAAGGAAGCTGACCCCCCTCGCAGCAGGCTGGGGCCCACAGGGCGGCTGCGCGCGGCTCTTCCACGCAGGCTGATGCAATAAAGCGGAAACTAACGCCATAGTGGCCCTGTTCTTGTTCCTCTACAATTTTAGGTCCTGTCATCTTTTCCAGAACATCATCCCACCCACAGTTACTTTTCGAAAGGCTGAGCTAAACCTGATGACGTTAGCAAAGCAAAGCAAACCGCGTGCGTTCCTTTCTTAGGCAAGAGCCTGCTTTCACCCACAGACGGAACACGCCGACCTGCTCTCCTGGTTATTTACTTCCCCCTTGATGGGTCAATAGTTTTCCAGTTTCAAATCTGGCTACTTTGAAACTGTGAAGGTTAAACTGATTACTTTTTTTTTTCTTTAATCAGACCCAGCTCCATTTAAAAATGTGCTTATATGGTACCGAATGCACAGAGGTCTTGCCAACATATATTTTGGCAAACAGAGACATTCATTATCCCTGCTTAATAAGATACAGCAAGAATTAATCTAGAGCAAGGACGGAAGACAGAAGAACTTAGACAATGTACAGCCTCACTAAAACCCACCTTCTATAAGCAAGCTAAAAAAAACCCCACAATTTCACAGAGCACAATGGGATAATTTAATTCAAATATAATCTCTGCAAAGCTGTAGCCCAACACTTGGGATAGAGGTGCCAGGGTCCTGTTCACCTACCTCAGAGGAAGTAAGTTACCTGCAGCTACACAAAATTTTAAAGTATTATGTGTATAAATTCATGATGCTCCTAAAGCTCAACTCTCACCCTTCCCTGTTGGCAACTACCAATCTGCCTATGCAAAGAGACAACGAAGAAGCTATGACACTAAGTGCAAATATACAGGCTTGGAATAATAATTACCTACAACCCCGTCGTCAAATTGAGGGCAAAGAGGAGGAGAGAACCACAAAAACTGAAAAACTAATCTATTCTGGGGAACAACCAATGGCAAAAAAAAAGGAGGCTGGTGGAAGTTCAAAGAATCAGAAATGTAAAATCAGCAACCTGCAGGGGAACCCCAAATAGACCATTCCCCTACTCATTACTGCCCTGATGACTAAACACAAAAAACTCCAAAGCAATTTCACCCTGAAAGTACACAAAGATACCAGTATTTCCTCCAAGAAGATATGTTTCTTTATAAAATGTCAAGTGGATTCTTGGCAGTGGTATAGGTTGCTTACTCCAACTTCCAATCTTCAAAATTTCAATTTTAAAGACATTAATCTGCCAACAGGGCAAGAGGGTAACAAGCTGTGACATTAAGTTCAAATAAGCTTATAGACAGGCACAAGATTTGGCACTGAATTTCTTAAAGAGTATGCAGATAACAGGCAAATATTGTACACAACTTTTGTTGGTTTGGGGGATCTTTTTCCCCAAATACAGAAATCAAAAGTACATTTAAGTGAATGGTGTTATTTTGGTATATAAGTTTTTCCCTTCTCAAGTGATTTTGATAATTATAGTATGCAAAGGATGCTGAACATTGAAAGGAACTATTAAGTAAGTAGACTTTGCAGGTGTGTCATTTGTTTTGGAAAATCCTAGACATGAGAAAAAAAAATGAAGCATGAATCTATTTGACGATTATTTTCTTCAGGAAAATTCTATCCTTACAGAAAGTTAAAAATGTACACGTTCCAAAATCCAGAATTCAAGGCATAAAATATTAGCTTTGTCGAGACTTTGTAAGGCTCCATTAACGTTATTACGTTTTTACAAGATCGGTAAGAAAATCATCTTTGATCATCGTTGATTGGCACGGTACAAAGAACACTTTTCCAGAAGTGCAGGGACAGAGGAAAATTCCTCTAGAGAAAAATGGAAAGTTCTGCGTAGCAGTCATTGTTGCAGACATGCTTTTTCTGCAAGAGGTACATTGTGCTACTACTTCCTTTCTTTCTGAAGAGGTAAGCTGCTCATGATATAAATATTAAGGACAGAGATAGCCTTTGCAGTCAGAAGCCTCCATGTTGTCCTGAGCTAGGGCATCTATGAAGAGAAGGTAAAATCCTGTCTTTCATTAAGAGAGACTGAAAGTTTATCATTCTTCTCAAGAAGATCGAAAGTTTTTCACAGCCTCTTTAGAGGAGCCTAGAATTGTTCATCATCAGTTTTTGAAAGATTGAAATCAGCATCACTGCTTCTGATCAGTTTGATTATCTGACCTGCTAACAGGAACTCCCCCGTGATGGAGCTAATACAACTTCTCCCCCCCCCCAAATAAAAAACAACAACAAAAAAATGCATTAACCAAACAGGTTAATACACGTACCATAAAGATACTAAGCATAAGGGTGAGTGGAAGACCCTTCATTTAGCTGGACGTCACTGTCACTTGTACTCATTAGGGGTTTTTTGTTTTAAGACCAAAGAGCGATTGCAGAACTTTGCTTGACTGCACTGCCCAGCAACGGCAGGAGCAGAGGGGAGGCAAATTCCATCCTCAATTTCAGCGCTAAAATTCTACATACAGCCTCCCTGACCACGGTCTTCAGGCTAGGGGATATGAGGTGCAACTATTTCTGGAAGTACTTTTCCATCGTTCCCTACTGCTCACCTTCCAAAGCAAGCCGCTGGATCTCACTTACGCAGTCACACCAGAAAGCGCTGCCAGCATCCACGTCATAGCAATGTAATTCGGCAAACCAGGGAGTCTTGGCGAGGAGAACACAACTACGGAGTAACAGGGGTTCTGCTAACATATTCAGCTGATTTTTTATTTTATGCTTTTTTCAAGGACACTTAACACTAAAGAGCCTATTTGATCCTCTTCCACTTCAAAAGGGTAATACTGAAATATAAAAGGGATATTTAAGAGTAAACTGAGGTCAATTTTGTTTATCACCAGTTTCATCAAGAAAATAGTAATATTAAACAGAGAACCAAGATTATTTCTTCTCCAGACCTTCTGCAATTTTAAATAGGTGGTAACCTCTTCATAAAACTGTACTAATATATTAGAAAGGCTTAAACTATTTTAGTTTCTATAATTCTGTTCTTCTTGTGATATAACTATGAAGACAAAAGACATTATTTTTAAAAAGTCTCAAAACAGTAATTCGTCTGATTTTTTTTAATATCACTTTTTTAATCTCCTTAAAAACTGGTTGTAATTAAATGAAAATTATTTTTAGCCTCTTTCTGTCTTTGTTCATAGTAAAAGCAATTAAAAAGCAAAAAAATCCCAAGAGCTTAGTGGAAGCAACATACTCAGCAACAGGCACATGTATACAGTGCCTTGGTGACTTCCTGCTCAAAAGTCATGCTAAACTCAGAAGATAGGCTTGACCTTTTTTTTCATTTTTATTAGGAAAAAGAGTATATTGGCTCTCTTGTTTTATTTTTTCTTGAGCACGTTATACTTAAGTTATGCTAAATCTTGCCAACAGCTAGAATTTGTTCTGAAAAATATTTTGCAATGTGTCAGAAACCTCTCTTTCTTGTACAAAATTAATGCCTGCTTACCCCAAATAAGCAATTTATTAAATTAACAATTTCTTAAAATACTAGAACCTATAATTTCATAGGTTGGTAAAGTCTTCTGAGGAAAATAGCTTGAACCATGCTAAATCTTTACAGAGGTATTCTTCAAAGCAAGCTCAATTACTTTTAATTTATAATTTAATATGATTTATTCACGTCTTTGCACAGCAGTATGCACCTCTGCATTTAGTGTTCATGCCATTACTCAGATTAGTTCCAGACAAATTGGAGTAAGAGAAAGGGAAGCCCCTGAATAGGCACTTGTAAGATTACTGCACACTTTTTTTTATTGATATCATCAAAATAAAGTAGAGGGGTAGAGACATGAGCAAAAAAGCCCACATAATCATTTTCAAACAGATAAAGCTAATTTTGAAGCAAAATAAGCTAGATTGATATTAAATGTTTCCTGCTATAAAACTCAAAATGAAGAAAATCCAACAATTAAGTGAAAGAGTTTAAGCTTATTTAAAAATACTTTGTTTTAGACTTTAGATTCCTATTTAACTAAATATTTACATAGATTTTGATTCATTTGATATGTATAGATGAGAAAAAAAGGTCAAAGCTTAAAGTTTGTTGGTGAATGACATATCAAATCCTAATTCCTGTACAAACAATACGTACACTACTTATCAGAGGAAAAAAAATGTACGATTTTATAAGTGACACTTGAAGTAACGCTTTTCACAACAGTGTTGAGCCATTCAGCTGGGAATGGCACTGCAAGCATCACGCATTTTCCACCTCCTCTCTCCGAAACCTCACGTATCTCTCTGCAGAGTAAGCCTGACAGAGAAGATCTTGCCAGTACTGCTCTTCTACGTAGAAACATTCCCAGCTCCACACTACCAGAAAAAGCAATTTCAACATGAAATTTTCGCTCTTTAATAACGGAAATCTCTCTGTCCTGGTAGAGTTAACAAGGCTCTACCATCTTTTGCCTACGAACACAGCCAAGTCCTACAGGAGCGAGGACTGAAGACAGTGAAACAGCCCAGGTACCTTTTCAACTGCAGCTGTGATACCAGACAAACAGGCAGAGGAGAACAGATTACAAGCAAAAAAAATGAAAGGAGAAAAAGAGAATAGAGAAGTGGCAAACTGCTTAATTTATGAGATAATTATATTGCTGAGTAGGGCCTCTACAATTATGAGTAACAGTAATGGACTGATAGATTAAGCTACCTTGCTACCTCTCCCAAAAAAGAAGAAACTTTTGCTTTAAGAAAACACATTTGCAAAAACAAAACATGATGGTTTTGGAAAAGGGGCTATTTTCTTATCAAATTTATAGTTTTAAATGTGGTTATCTAAAAGAAAAAAATAATATAAATACATTTTGTTAATAGGAAATTTATATTCTCTACTTAACTATTCTCTCCCAAAACAGCAAATTTTAAATAAAATGGCAAAAATGATTTTTTTTGAAAAGCTTGTCTGAAAAGTTCATCTAAGGATGTTTAGACTAAAGAATTTAAGCGAATTAGGAGCAACTGAAGCCAGCACTTTCAATGAAAATTGTTGCCCACTCTGCAGTATTTTGACATATGTCAAGAATATTCATAGAAACTCTCCAGATATCATCAAGTACAATATTATATAAGTACTGAATAGATTGGTTGGGCATAATGATGTCCATAACAGACGTTGCAGAGAATGCTTTATTTTAGCAATCATGTTTTGTGAAGCTTTGCTGTATATTTATTAGCATGCCTCAGGTACAACAGAATGAAGTTCTAAGGAACAGTTAGAGTACATAATCAACACTTTTCTTGTATTTCCCCCCCCCTTTTTCTGCCCCTCCCTCTGACCTATTTTCTTGAATAACATGCATTTCTATTGAGGGCACTAACCTGTTTCCATGTCATAGTAACAGCTCGTGTTCCAATGTGCTAAGAGATACATTAGCTGTTGTCTATTGATCCATTTATAAATTCGTTCTACTGGGAATACCAGCAGGAAAATCAGAAAGTCATTTGCTATCCTATGCTTCGTGACATACTTTACTCAGTAATGATTTCTCAGAATACATTTATTTTAACATTTTATGAAAATACTTACGGAAGAATCCTCCTCTTCAAGCAGTCTCCCACAAGTCTGAATCACTCGTGTATTTTTAGTCCATTCATTGTTTTCAAAAATGAAAACGTAATAAATCACATACCAAATTTTAAAAGAAAAAAACAAAACCATAAAAAGCACACGCACCAAACAAGATCTGCTGCCCACACTCATCTACCTTCTACAGCGTAGTAGAAACTAACAAGCAAGGTGGTCTCTGCTCAAGAGTGTAAATGCCAATCCTAGGCTGAAGCAGAGATACAAAACAAGGCCAGTTTCCCCTTGCTTCCCTGAAGGCTTCTCATTTGTGAACCTTTTTTCCCGCCATTGACTACACAATGTATACTTCAATATAAATTTGGGTGAGCTTCCCTTTAGCGTACATTAAGTTTTAATGCTTCTCTTCTCAAAAATCTTCTATAATCCAAACTGTACCATGGAAAAAGAACTCTAGACAAATTGTGATTATTTTGCATTTACTACAGATTATCCTACCTGCTTCTACTGTTTCTACTATTAACCTTCAGACCAGTAATTACTTAATGCTTATTTGCAATATATCTATACAGAAAAAAAAAAAAAAAAAAAAAGTGTGCCAGTTTCATAGGCTTGACTACACTTTAAAAATAGATGTTTACAACAAACCCACATTCACTGTTCCAATTTGAAAGGGATTGGAAAGCAGTTGAGCCTTACAGCTCAGAAAATTCAGATGGTTAAAGACCACAGGGGAAAATAATTCTAAAAGTAAGGCTTTTAGCCTGCAAATCTGGGGACAAGTTTAACCAAATCTACGCATCAAACCTGTCATGACAGAATATAACAAGCCAGAGCCTACTGAAAAATATTTAAGCAAAAGAGCACCAGGATTCATGTCTTGCCACACTTCTGCAGCCAACAACTCACCAAAGCCTTATCTGCAATTCTTTCCAAATCTTTTCCTACCAGTCTTTACTTCTATCATTTATAAGAAGTCTTAAGACATCTCCACTGCTGCTTAATTTTCATTGTCTGCTCTTCATCTTTGGAAAAGGCTCTAGAAATGAATACTAAATTTAAAAATATTAAAGGTCACAACCCAAAATATTGTACAACCCACTCCACTGATAAGCAGATTCCTCCGCCCTCTGCATCATTCTGCATCACGCTAACGAAGAATTGTCAAGTATAACTTCAGTCGAGCATCCCATGGAAGCTGGTTGTTGCTAATTTAAACAGCAGTGGAAAGTGAACAGCTTAGACCAAAATAAACTCATATTTAAGAGGCATAATGCAGGTAAGGTTTACATGCTTATATCCATCACAAACAAGAACATGAAATGGTATCATTTGAGGCTTGGAAACATGTTCAGAAGAAGGAACCATTCACAATTTAAAAAATGAGATTGTTTTAAATTGTTTTTAAAAAATGGATTGTGCAATTCTTGAAAAAGCAAAGATTTAGATTTTCTGCTTTTTTTAGGAGAACCCTGGGAAACCACATGCAGTGCAATAACAGAGATGGGAAAAAAATGACAAAACAGATATTGACCACATCCTGTGGAACAGGAATGCTATGTAAAAAAAGGAGGATATTGCTCTAAGTGAGGTACTTAGATCCAAAAGTGGGGTAGAAAATAAACGGGTCCAATGATATAACAGACAGCATGATTATATAAGCCTCACTTCATTAGTAAACTAGGCAGAAAATTATTTTTATTATTGCCTGCAGAAGCAAATGACCAAAATTGGTTTCCTCACAAAACTTTTTGAATCCATTGCCACATGAACGTAGAGATGTCAAAAATAATTACATTCCTATAAGTTACATGAAAACTGATGGTCAAGCAGAGGAAAAAGACCCAATTTGCATGTTTAGTGATGGAGAAGTAGGCAAAAATCCTCCTTTATATTTTCCATTTGGCAGTATGTCAATCAGTACAAATCAGCCACAACACTGTCTCTTGTTACAGAGGAAAATGGGGTTATGGACTGGAGGAAATCGATAAGGAGATAAAAAGACAAATCCAAATCCATAGGAATGCAAGTGTTACTTCTGCAGCTCACAGAAATTATGATCTGCAGATATTAACTTGTTTTAATAGCCTTACAACCCGAGAAGAACAGACATGTATTTACATTTCTTGACCTCCTCCTGTTATGTAGGTTGCCTAGAAACATTTTACATCAGAACAAATGGAAAAATGGATTATGCTGTCCTATCTGGCTACTCCAAATATTTTGTTTAGCCTATTTTATGAAACCTATGGAAAAGAAATTATTTTCCTCTATGCTTTTACAACATTGAGCAGAGTGAAGCTGTTTAGTGAAGAACAAATCAAGTAGACATGCAATAAGGATAATATACTCTGAAAAAGTCTCCATAGGTAAATGCAAATATGGATGCAACATGCAGAGATGTTGGTGGGATGACTACTAATCATATTTCATTTATTTTCTTAGCAGCAGCCTGAAGCTATTAATAATTCCCAGTACGCTACTTAGAGCTGTGGATTCATTTTCCATTTAATGGCAGCAATAGGTTCTTAGTTAATGGTCTTAAGATAATGCTGGATTTTGCCATATGGTTGGATTTCTATGAGGGTTTCCCATGAAAAGCCAGAGAGTGCAAGAAATTGTTGCTATATTTAACTTCAGTGTCCTCACATGCACGCCAGACAATTGGAATGGACAGCGTTCTAGTATTTACAAGTGCAAACGATGCTCAATATTTACCGCATGTTCTGCTTAAGAGGACTACAGGGATTTTAAGCAAGAGAACATATGGATAGATCAGAGGATTGGTAATAGAGTACTGAGCATTTCACCTCGAGGTCATTGGTTCAAATCTAGACTGGTTAGTAATGAAGGCAAGCTATTATCGTCTGACAGCTCTAGCCTTTGTAAATTGATTTGTCAGGCTCAGTCCTGTTCCCATCAAACACAAAACTCACCAACATAATTTGCATTCCTGCAGACAGTTTCATGCCAGTTAAGTAAGTATAAATCGAATAGAAACAGAGCTAATCTCTTCCTCCCCAGGCACTGTCTGCAGGTGAGGAGATAGTGTCAGAGCAATGGTGAAAATCATACCACCAATAAACACAGCACATCATTCCATGGATAATGATGACTTTCATCTCCCAGATTCCCAATTATAATTACCTCTTCATCCGTATCAAGTGTTTCGTGTTTTTATATTAAATAAAGAAGGGAAGGAAGAAAAGACAACAATATGAGGGTTCTGAAAGCGAAATTTTTGCAATGCTGCTTACAGATATTTCTTTGAATATCTTGTTCAAAGACGCATTTCATGAAGCTGAAGGTTTTGGAGAAAATGGTCATAGTCCTCTCTAAACAAAATTGAATTTATCATCTATTTTGTTATGAGATATTTGTATACCAAGGCAAAAATGTTTAAATAATACTTGCAGCAACAACACTTCAAACTATTTCCTGCAGACAAATTCAATTCAGAAATGGCTTTATTTACAAGATACCACAAATGAGACTAAAGAAATCATGATTTTAAGGTACTCCTTTATGGCAATGCTAAACAGAAAAGTTAAGGATTTGTCCACAACAGCACATAATTTTTCACATGCTTTCATAATTTGAACAAAAATAGCCTTAAGCATCAAACCCCTATGTCTAGCCCATCACAGTTCCATTGCCTTTTAATAGTTTGGCAACAATCACACCAAGCCCTCTGTAGGTATCACAGCTCTCCATTTTACCAGGTAGTAACTGCCACAAAAGTGAGACATAGAGTTTTAATATAATACCATGAAGATCACCTTCATTTCACATTATTAGGGCATTAGACAACAACATTTACCGAAAGTTTTGCATTCTGTGAGCACAAAACATTATTTATAACATCTAAGACTGCAACTGAATACATCCGGTTCAGAAATTTCAAAAGTGTGGAAAAATAAACATAAAACAGGTCTTCCTGTGCTCCTTGCAACCTCTGTATTTTCTACTAAGTTGTTGGTAACAAATCAAAGCCTTTCTTTTCCAACAGCTCCAGAAACTAAACTCATACCGTAACTTTAGGAAAACCACGACAGGTTAACTTCCCAACTGGACAGTAAGCTGAGTTTTTGAGCTGGCATGTAGTACACTGCTGTAAAATCAAATTAGCACAGCCTAGTGATAGCTAAGCTTAGCCAAGTACTGCTCCTGTGACCCAGAGCCCACAGCTGGTAAGATCCACCTAAACCTCTTAACTTTCTCAGGTCACAGAACCCCATCCATCCAGTGACACAACACAGTGAAAAGATGGGGAAGGAATAAATTGCATGCTAAAGTTGCATGTCACATCACACAGTAAGAGACCTATATAATACATCATGTGACTTCAAAAATAGCGTCCAGAAGCAAACATAAGGCAGCAGCCAGAACGCATTCCTTGTAGGGTGCACGGCTGGGAAAGAGGAGTGCCTATAGAGTCTTATAAAATAAAGACTGCCTGTTACTTGACTTGCAGTAACAGGAACAACAGAGATACATTGGTGTAAGACTACTAAAATTCCTAGAAAGCCAACAGCAAGATTCCTTGCCTCTCCTCTCTGCCACCCAGCACTGCCTGTCTGTGCTAGGGAACAACCTTCAAAGATGGAAATACGCAGTAACTTTGTAATGGCAACTGCAGCTGATATTGATAGAAAAGAAAGAAATTCAGACAAACTTTATACAAAGGCAAGAATGGGAGTATTTCAACAGAGAGCAAATCAACATAAACTGTTTGAATAAATGTGGGTGGAACATATGTTAGAAGCTAAAGAATATGTAGGGAATTCAGATGGATAGAATTAAGTTTCAGAATGCTGGAGGAGAAAACTGAAAAAGCTAGCAAGGTCAGTCCTACAGGCACTAATAAGCGAGTTTACTGTAAGACGCATATTTTATTATTTCTGAATAATAAGTAAGCACATAAAACAGTTGTGACTATTTATCTCATCCTCTTACCTCCATTTCCCTTTTTGTATCTCCTGCTGCATTTTGCATATACTGTAAGTTATTCATGACAGCAGTGACTGTTCTTTATACAGATATGTTTATACAGCACTCAAACACAAAGGATTTTAAATTCGGACTATGGTGGATAGAATCTACTGTAACTACAATAAAGTGATACCTAAGAGTCTGCTACTATTCTGCCATCTCTAGGTAACAATGTTTTTGAAGCTTCACAAACTCGGGGGGGGGGGGGAACTTTCTCTTTTATGTACTCTCCATGAAAATTCACATAAGAAGGTGTAACACCTAATAACATCATCAGGACTGGATAAAGAAGGATTTAAATTCCCATTATCCTTTTTAATGAGCTCGTGACTACAGTCTCAAAATAGATTACTAACCCAGAACAGAGAGAAGAACTGGCATAATTTTATTCACATTGACTGAAAGAAATGAGCTAAAATGCTATTACAGCTGTCAGTAGCATAAAGAAAGCAGAATTTCTCAGTTCTCTGGGATAGATATAAGTAAATTTGTCTGTATAGTAAATTTGTCAGAGAACACTGTTGCAAAGGCCTTCCTTACTGGCATTGCAGAGGTTAGCAAAGAAAGGCTATTTAATTCAGTTTGAATGACATGCAGCGTGCTTGATTAAATATATTCTTGATTACAGTTTAAGGAGTACCCTGTCTAGTGAAACTGTCATTATTTGTTCCAATTCCTTTATCAGAACAGATTTCAAGAGACTTTTCTTAAGCCCAAAGCATATTTTTGACAAATTTTTTTAAAGTCTCATGTTCAAGCTATGTATCACCAATCACCAATCTATCTTTCATCAGAGTAGTACTTTTTCTCCTTCCAGGAAAAAAAAAAAAAAACAAAAAACATACACACACACAAAACTATGTATCTTGCTATTATTGCAATTGCTATTGTTTTCCAAAATTGCTACTCAATTTTATGTGTATTGCAGCACAAAATCTTTCAGTCCCAACAGTAGCACAGGCTTAGAAGTTTGTTTCTACGCATATTTCTTTCTTCCAAATTACATAAAAGATTACAGAATTGGGGGTGAGTCCTGTTTCACATGTATATTTTTTCCACGACTGTAACTCTCAGAATTTGTTCTGCCATTTGAAAAGCATTTTGAACTCTTGCCACACTCATAGTCAGCCACTAAAACACTGACAGCAATTTTACTCGGCCAAAAGACCAGAAAGCTGTTGTGCCTGCAACTTCCCAAAAACAGGAGGTATATCTTGCTTCAGTTTTTTTTAGGGCTGTAATCCCCACATAGTCTTCATACTGAAGAACAGGTTTCAAGGAAAATCAGATGCTGCAAAAGCAAAGAACTTCCACTTTTCTTTTTGCTTTTAGAAAAAAAAACTTTAGAAAAAAATACCCCAAAATGTTTTTGCCTAATTGAACGAGCATAATCAATACGACACTTCAAACAAGCAGCATCTTCCACTCAGGAACTTCTACCTAAGTTTCATTTCTGACAGTAGCTGGCCGCGGCGGAGTCATTAAGCAGCGCAAGGCGACGCCGGCGCTGGTAGTTGCGAGGCCGCCCGCCCCCAGGCGACCTCGCGGGCTCTCGCCCGCCTCCGACTCCCCCCGGAGCCGCCCGCCGCTCCCCGCCCGCCGCTCCCCG
>NW_028186490.1:1084845-1156036 GCF_003343005.1 Rhea americana
CCCGCCCCTCGGCGCCGCTGCTATGGCGACCGGCCGCCGCCGCCCCCACCGCAACCGCCTCTCGCGAGACGCCGCCATCTTCCCGCCGGCCGCGCCGCGGGGCTGCCTCTCGCGAGAGGGTGGCGGCGCCGCGCCGCGGCCGGCCCGGTTCAGTCCGGTTCAGTCCGGTTCTCCCGCAGCCGGCGAGCGGCGTCCCGCGCCCCCGCCTGCGCGTGCCCCCGGGCGGGAGCGTTTCGGCTCCTGCCTGCAGCTTCGTGCCGGGGCGGCGGGGAGCGGGCGGCGCGGCCGCGCTGGAGGGAGCCGCGCGGGTGTAACGGTCCTTCCCAACAGCAAAACGCGTTTGGGGGAAAAAGGGGTCCTGGTGGAGTGTGTATGGTTTCTGAGAACTGGGAAATGTGGAGAAATACAGCCATAGCCAAAGGTAGCGACACGTTCACGTCTCACAAAAGTCTCCGTGTAGCTCGTGTTAGAGCTGCCTTTAGTCACAGGTGGGAGCCGAGACCTTGCTGTTCGGTGCCGTTCGTGCAAGTACCGCCAACAAAAACGAGACCAGAGCAAGGTCTGGGAGGAGTGGAATAACCTCATGCATAAAACATATTTGGACTTTGAGGAATGTAAGACAATGTGTAGAATTCACATTAAACTTGCGTTCTCTGGACTGCATGAGCCACACGTTACGGAACGTAATTTTCCTGTTGCTGGTGCAGAGTATTGGCAATAACCCTGAGGTAGCAGTGGTTTCAGTGATAGCAAGAAACGCATTTCAAGCCCACTGAAACTTACTTTCAATTCTGGGTCATGGATGTAGAGAGACAGAAAATGACCAGGAGACCATGATTTTGTATGAGCATTTGGGATCTCAGTGCTACAGTTGCCACAGCCTGGATAGACAATGTAATGAGTTACTCGAACTGAAACATGAAAGCATGAGGGCTAATGCCCCTTCTTTTATGCCCTTATAGGTCAGTGTTCATGAAATCTGGGACGCATCTTTTTGTAACAGCTGTTCGAGTAGTACCACCAATTCTGTAAGTTGTGAGGAAATTCTTATCCAGCTGTTGATCTTTTTTTTTTTTTTAACCATGTGTGAAGTGAGTAAGTTGATGCATAATACTCTATATTTGAAAGATGTACCTTTGCTTGCCAGAATCACCAGCTTCTGGTAATTCGGGTATACCTTCAGTGGTGTGCCAGATGCATAGGCTATGCCTGGAGGATCAACCCTTGATCTGTCCAGAGCAAACACTTACACATACTAGAACTGTTTGAATGTATAGGGTATTTGTAGTCCTGCTTTGTTGTGCTCGTGTGAATAGTAGACTTTTCTTTCCATGGTTGTTAATACGGCATCCTAAGCAACACTAAAATAATACAAAAAGAAATATCTGCGCATTTGGAAGGAGACTTGTTTACATGTTGTGATTTCCTATCCCTTTTCAATCTTTTGCTTTGGGAATCAGGCCAACAGTATTAGAAGAGAGAGCAAATAAGGGAGGCCTCAAGTCTCTCTTAGGGACCAGAAATAATTAAGAGAAGTATTTAGAGACAGCAGATATAATGAAGCCCTGAATCCATGCTAGCTTAAAGTCTATTAAAATATGGCTGTTTTTATAATAGAATATGGACGTAATTACTCATATGAGACAGGCACTGAGGAGTGCCTGTCTCATATCAAGAAGCGTTCTTCAGCAAAGAAGCGCTCTTCAGTGTAATTGAATTTGTATAGCATCTGTGAGCAGGGGAGGTTCTGTGCGGTTTGTCCTTAGGCTGACCAGTGGAAAGTTTCTTTGGTCCTTTCTCTTCCAGGGGCCACCTTGTTTTCCCTGCAGTGAGTGATGCATGATGAGATTGTGGCTTAAGGCAGGAGCTTCCCCCAGTAAGAGGGGGAAGTCAACAGAGTCCTTATTTACCCTTTTGTGCAAAGAGATATTATCCACCAAATGTTTCACAGTATAAACAAAGCATTGCTCAGTGGGTAGCCTTTTTCATTGCTATTAATGCCCTCGTTGTATTGTTTCCTTTCCCAGCACCAAATCCAAGAATCTGGAGTGAAACAGTGGTGCTGCCCTTGGCACATGTCTGTGCCAGGAAAGAGTATAGACCTTTCTCAGGCTTTCATAATGTGGTTGTGCCTTCCCTTCACCTGTTCAAATGTCCAAAATAGATGCATTCTCAGAAAGCATTGTTAGAGAAGCAATGAAGAATAACTGTTTTGGGTTTGCACTAAAAGAACAACTTCTAAACATAAATTAATCTGTCCCTATTTTATGCATTCATTTGTTCACTGTGATTTTTGAGAGGAAAGCTTATTATAACTGTCTGGAGCTATATTTCTGTGTTTTTAAAGTGTGGTTGTTCCTACCTGTGATTTATTTGTGTGAATTCTCCCTGAAAGTAGATCAGATGGCATTTTTTTTCAAGTGAAAACAGACCTTTAAAAATGAAAAATCTTTGCACAAAATGTTTTGGTTTTTTTCATTAAATTAAAAAGCGAGAACCTAAAAAAACCTGCATTTTCTTTGTTTTAAAAGTTGGGAAAAGTGCATTAAAAGTTTTGATATAAAATAATGTGCTTCTTAAAAGTTGAATTGAAAATACTTTCTTTTTCTAACCACCTCACCTGCAGGCTATTGTTTAGAAATGTCTTGACAGACCCATTCATTGTAATTGCGGGAAACCGAAGTGACATTTCTTGTTATGAAAGAGATTTTTTTTCTTTAACTCTTAAGTAATACAGTTTCCTCAAGGGAGTAACAAACAAGTATAGGAACTAAAACAGTTTCTCCATTACTAAAATTATATGGCATAAGAGGGTATGCAGAACCTGACAAATTTATCTAGCAGACAAAAGGGAGAGTTTATATTTGAGAACTTGTTTATTAACCTGATTGCAGTTTTGATTGCCCTTAAGACCATCCTTTCAGAGTATTTTATGTAGTTCTCTTCCCTTTACTGCATATGTCAATTTACATAATATATGTATTTGAGCAAGTACTTGGACTCATTAGAGCGTCACGTAAGCGGTGCTGAAAATGGATTATCATCAGAAAGATGACACTCGTTGCATGTTAAATACATTCAGAGCAAGAGGTGCTGCACAAAGGCACTGCTAATTAATTATATTAGGTGAAGACTCTTTTACTAGTAAGATTTATGATGCCATGAATATGATTAACTGTCTCAAATCCCAGATACTCAGCAGTTCACAAAAGCTGCCAAGGTTCCACAATACGTGTGCTATCTTACTTCTGCATGTGCTGGCAAATTCTGGTTGACTAGTCCAGCACAACCCCAAGACAAAACAGGCAACTTGTCTGAACTGGTTTATAACCTACAATTTGTGGATTTGGGCATAGATGAGATTGCCTATAAATGGGTTTATGTGCTGTGAGCCAGCAGTCTGGCTTGCAAATTTTGCTAATGTACATCCAAGAGAAATTAGCATAAATGCTGGTGGACAGCTACGGACCCTACATCTCCGTAGATGTGCTCACTGCAGCTTTTTGTGCCATGGGGGAGTCCTTTGAAAGTGAGACATTTGCCAGACACTTGTGGCAGTCAGTCTTCTGTGGAAGAGAACATAGGCTTGCAGACAAGCTAGGCAGGGAAAAAAAAAAAAACAGTGAAATGAATGTTCAAGCCTTGCCAGCTGAGTCACTACTTCAGAGGCAAAGACTGCCACCTTTAGTCTTCTTTGCTCCATGATGGAATAATCATGTTCAGGCTCTGGCTGTCTGACTGCTGCCATCTTGTACAAGAGAAAGAAATGCACTTTATATAGTCACAGTATGATGAAAAAAATCAAACAAGACGAACCCCATATTCTGCTAATAGCCTGAAATTGTTTGAGGGAGAGTGAGGGAGAGTCACTAAACATAATGACAAAGGCATCTACTCTAAATGCTCTGTCAATAACAACATCAAATGGAATTCCCAGATGTTAGTTTTATGAATTATATCATCATCACCTACTGGCAAGCTGCTCGTATGAGAGGGGCGATTATGAGATGCCAGACTTCTGATTAGGGAGTACCTTGCAGTTAAAAGGGAAAGATTTTCTGCGTAACACAGAAAAGCATGCCAGTTGTGCCATTAGCTGTGAAATATTTTATGCCCTCAGCTATAACTTCAAGAAGATTTTTAAACACATGAATCCATATTTATGGGTAGTATTGCTGAGATTTGTTAATCACCTTTCTTTTATATTAAAAAGTAGGTGCTACTTTTTCACACATTTTCAGTATGGCTTGGATACTTCATCATATAAGTTGCCTTACATGACAATGATAAAAACATTTCAGAGCCTGAAAACTGTCAGATAATATTCCTAAAAGTAATACTGTAAAAAAGGTAAGATTAACCATTTTTTTTCTAAAAGATTTGGATGTCACAAAATACTGTCCAACCTGTTTTTCTTGGACATTTTCTTATATTTAACATGTATATTAAATATATTTCTGGTTACTGCATAATAGTATATAAGTTTAATATCCAGTACATCATCAGTGAGGGGACTATATCCTGCCTTTACAAGAGGATGGACTGAATAATCTAGTAAGTCTTTTTCATCTCTTAACTACTGTGAGCAGTTAACTGGGTCTCCAGTCTGTTGTTCCCAGTATGCCAGTATGTGAGGGAAATCCACTGTAATTAAATCTTATAAAATCCTCTTGCTCCCAGTGTAAGTAATTCTCCATTGTAGGAGATCCCCCTGAGTCTACAGCAAGCCCAAGGAAAACAAAGAGCAGGAGTGATTATTTACTTCCTCTTAAATATTTGATCATTTTGGACAAACTTCTGCCCTGATTACAGTAGCTGCAAGCCTCACTGAAATTAACAGAACTGTGCCAAGTATTTACTGATTTTTCTCGCTTTTAATATTTGAATAGTGACTACTAAACTAACATATATATGTTAGGTCATATAAACAGCAAGACAATATTCTGAATTGTTCTACAAAATGTACTGCTGGATTTTCCATTTTGTACTAGAAGTAAAAGCACATAAATCCCACTTGACAGGCTTTGAGACTGGAAGTGTACTGGCAAAAGAAGAGCTATATGCCTCATTAAGCAGATTTACCAAAACTGAAAGATCCTTCTAGCTTACAAGTATGAACTATTGCAATATTAATAATTTGTAATGATGTAACACTAGTAAATATTCCAAACACATTGCAACTTCTTATTGCCATTTAGGGAATGGGATAATCAGGCAACACAGATGAAACATCTTGTCCAAGAGCACATTTTAAATCAGTGATTGCTTTGGGACTAGACTCAGTCCTTTGACCTACTTGCTGGCCAATGATGCCTTCCTTGTGTACGGGAACCCTGGAACTATTCCACTGTGCTACCGCAGCAGTTCTTACTTTCTCCTGTATGTTTGAGGACCTATTTCATCTTTTTTTCTGTGCTTAAACGGATTTAAATGCTTGGTGTGACTATAAATGATTGTAATTCCCAGACATTTTGGTGTCAGGTCCCTGAGGGCACCAACAGTCCTTAACGGCCCTGACAAGGCTCCCCTGGGGCCTCCACCACCCCCTGCCCATGGCCCAAGGCTCCCCTGGGGCCTCCACCACCCCTTGCCCATGGCCCAGGAGCCCCATTTCAGCTCAGCCTTGGGCTTTGGTTGTCCCTGAGCTGTGCTGTAGGTGTGCCTGTCTGCAGCCTTGTTTCCTGGGTGAACCTGAGACCTCTGCTGTAGTTAGCTTGTCTCCTGGATGGACTTCGGACCTGCATTGTAGCTTTTTTCCAGCCCTGTCTCCTTTTGCTCCTTACAAGACTCCCTGGATGGCCCCTGAACATGATGCATCCCCTTGATCATCTGGGACTCTCGATGGACGCTGTTAACAGCACTCGCTCTGCCCGCTGTGTTTGGATGCTGCGGGACTGTGCCTGGTTGGTGAGGACAACTCCTGCACTGGGGTCACCCTGGCTTGTCTTCCCTCTTAGCAGCAGGCCCTCACTATGCCCTGGCAAGTGGAAGTGGCCCACCTCTTGGGAGAGCCACTGCTGGGAACAGTCATCCAGGTACCGACATGGTTTGTTTCTGCTATTCCTGATGTACATACTGTGAGAACATCATGCATTTATCTAACAAATCACGTCCATCTATGTCAGAACAGCCTAAAATCGCTTTCAGAAAAGGGGAGATAATGAAGTGCATATTTGATATATTTGGTATATTTTGCTTAATAACACCAAGTTTTCTCTGAAGCTTCTTCTGTTTTCTGCAGGGACACTTCTGACATTGTCTTTGTTGCCTGGATTTGTGTAGTGTTAGAATACTTTTCCAACTGGAAAATAAATGGTTTTTCTTCTGTTTTCCCTTAATTTCAATGCAATTGGAAAAGTTAGACTGGTTAAAAATGTTAGAAAATCCACAGCAATCTTAACCCCAGACAGAGATCAAATACTGAAAAAAATAATCATTTGGTAGAATATGAGGATTTTCAATTTAAATGTTTTTCCACTGAAATTTGCATGGGTTTATAAAGATACCAGAATGGAAATCACTATAGGAAATGTCTTTTCAACTAATTCCTGGGTCCATCTTATCCAAAGAAATGACTGAAGTCTTTCTGAGGATTTGTTTTCAATTAAAACTTTAAATATTTCATAGGAAAACATAAAAAAGACAGGTTTTTCCATTTTTGTTGAAATTTTCTTCAGCAGATCAAAACATTATCATAATGTTTTTAAATTTAGTCACAAAACTGAGCTGTGAATACTTACAAATCATCAAGTAGGACATATAGTAAGTGTTCTTGAACCATTTCAGCAGAATGGTTAGGAAGTTACTTCATTCATGACTTTCGCAGTTAATTGTTTTAGAAATCTCATCTTCGCTACTGCGGTAGCCCTTGAAATATCTTTCTAAAGGAATACAATAAATCTGTTCTCATAACTTTACAAAGAGAATAAATGTCAACAATATAGTTGCAATGATTTCTAGAAAAGGAAAGAAGAAAATCTTCTAATTTAAATGAAGAGCATCAGTGGCGCTGTCCCTGCAAGTAAATTATTTAATCTTTTTTATAAGAGGAAATGTAGACCTGAAGAAGACACCAGGACTGAGAATTCCAAGCAGTCTCCGTGCTGGCTGAACTATGAAGCGGCAGTTTTGTATGTCATGCATCAGGGTGCAAATACCCATGAAACAGAGGCATTTCATGAAGAAAAATAAAATTCTTTGTTTTCCACAGAACCTGCCTTTCTTTCTAACTGTTTGGTACCAGTACAATTCTTAACAAGAAATAAAATAGATTTTTGGGACTGTGTATTTGAATAAATAACGCACTGGGATAAGTATTGGAATACTTCAGTTGAAATTGTGGCTATCTGTCTTTCTTACTCTGTAACTATGTGCAAATCATGTCACTTGAGTGTGCCTCAATTTCCTCCCCACCTTTTCCCTTCCTGGTTTGTCTATATGAAAAAAAATTGCTTGAGCTATCACCTATTTCCCATTCTGGAGAACTGAGGAATCTCAGGTGACAGTGAAATAGTTTAATGTCTGTTATATTGATAGACTGACTTGCTATTCTATCTCTCAAAACACCTTTGATCCTCTTGAAGTGCATGTACTATTCCTCTGAAAGTCATCATTCCTCACCATCAGTTTTGAGGTCTTTGTGCAGGCCACCTTGATTTATACCTGCCTATCTTATGACCATCCTTATCAGTCCCTGATCTTTCTTCCCACGATAACAGCCTACTTTTGAGATTGAAACTGTTGTTATTACTGATCCCCAAAGCAGCACTTTCTTTAAAAGAGAAAAACAGACTTTTTTTTTCCTCTTGGTGCTTTATTACTTGTTAATATATGACAAAACAGATTTATTATTGAGCAGACAGGCAGCATTTAGCATCTCTAAACAGAAAAACACTTCCCAATTTTGCCCTTTGTTTTTACCCTGGTGAATAAAAAGCTCCCTTCCCTCACACTGTTTCTGATATGGATTAACATCACAGCAAAGATAAGTTTAGAACCGACTAGGAACTTGTCTGGGTTAAGAGCAAAATAAAGGAAGGACTAGAGTTGCATTTTTCAGCTCCCTACCGTTAATTTGCAAATAAACAGGGCTGAGAAAAAAAGAAAGACCTGGGGGCCAGGGGTTTATAGCTCTTCTGTTTCACCACTCCTTGGCACATTGACCTCAATATGGTACTCGGAGGATTCTCCCGAAGGCATCCAAGGTATTGGGGTTCTGTTGAAGGAGGGTCTGTTGCTGAAATTTTGATTATATAACATGATAGATTCTGGAAGCAAAGGGCCAATCTCAAACTGAGGCACTTTGAAGGTCATCCGTTTGGCTGCTTTCTCATAACCCCCATAAGGCATGGCGGTCCTGGCATAGGGGAACAAATGGAGTTAGCACACAGGAAAGAAGTAAAGAATGGAACCAGATCAAAAATTAAAGCCATCAAGACTAAATTTTACTAGTGTTTCTGTGTCACTGGCCAACAGATTCTGCCTAAGAACATACACATCTTATTGCCTCTGTGCTAAAAAAGATAAACCAACTTTGTACTCCTGTGCACTTCCTTCGCCCCTGCTGCATGAACCTCCATCAAACCATATACCTTCCCCACCTATCAGTACCACATACACATAGGAGGCAGAGGCTGTGTTACTGCAGAAAGGAGTGGGATTTGGGTTTGTCCTGGGTTCTAATGTTCTGAGGCCATGGAGGTGGGTAACAAAATATAGAGGTTAACAGAAAGTTGTTGCTGCACAAGAAATATCTTGATAACTCATTTTTTATCAGAAGGGTCAGGAAGAGCCTGAGCTTTTATCTGAAGTAATGTGAAGTATATGGCTTCTGATCTCAAGTATTTTTCTGGAACTCTTGAACTTGAAATGGCTGCAGTAATAAACAGTGGCAAGCCAAATCTTCCCAGATCAAACAGGGGGAAAGGAAGGAGAAATAGGATTAAAGTCATGTTATCCTGCTACACAAGTTTTATATCTACAAGCTGAATTCAAATCTCTAGCTTTTAATGTAGTTTCTGTTTGTAGGCCTCCAAATTTTGAATCCATAGGAGACTGAGAAGCAAAATGGCATATCACTAAAATTTGCTCACACTGCTTTAAACAGAAAACACAGGGGGCAATGTTTAGGGTTATATTTCTTACGCAAAGTAAATTGAATTAAATATCCAAGTAGGCTTACCTATTAAAAGACTTGTAATGGGGGAGATCAGCTTTGGGACTATATGACAGTAAGTCAATCGTGAACTGACATTTGTCCTGAGGGCTGATACCCATTGCCCGTTCCCAGGGGGAGATGTAAGTTTTAAAGACTGTGACTTTCTTCCCTCCTGACTTGCCATCTGTAAATAGAGGAAAGAAAAACACTCTGCTCAGACGACACTTACTCCAAATACATCACCTTTCTATTTTGTGCTACTGAGGTTGAGGCAACAGCTTTGTCTCCTGATCCTGCAACTTCCAAATCAAATCCTAGTATTTACAGTTAGCTTTTTCTTAAAAGAGACCATGTCGACCATTTCTATGCTTATTCACAAAAGCATGTGTACTACTGTGTGAGAACTACTGATCCATGAATTTGCATTACAGCATGTATCTGAAAGCTAATTTTTCATTGTTCCATCTGGTTGCTCAAATAGAAACCTCTTTCTCCAAGAAGAAATGTCTATGCCACCTCATCTCTTCCACTACCTCAGGGAAAGCTTTTATGCAAGCTAAAATGCACTCTAATTTCAGAATTAACTTCTGTCTTCTGTATGTGGTCATAGCAGACATAAGCCCTCTCTCCCCCCAGATCTCACCTTCAGAGGGATCAAAGCAAGTCCTGACTGTAAACATTCCAGAAGTGGACTCAAACTTTGCAGTTGACTCTTCTCTAGCTTATCAAGCTAAAGCCTTTAACTATTATATTTCAGCGTATTTGCAGCCCATAGCCATCTTTACTTTCTTGGAAGTCTATTCTTGAATGTTTTAAAGTTACCATCTTTCTTGTGTGAATATTTTTATAAGTTGGTATTTTCTTTGTAGTTACATGAGTATACACTCATATTTTCCCCTCCTGAGCCAGGATGCCAGAGGGAAGTCTGGCTCAAACACCAAGCCTCAGGGTGACTAAAGGTTGTTTGAAAACCTGATGGGATATCTGTGCAAGTTAAAGTCGTGTCTGTGGTAGAGCTGCACTTTGTTGCTGTAAAACCAAATATTTGATCGCCAGAAAAATTTTAGGCTGGTTTCTGGCTGCTTCATTAATTAACCAGGTGACCTGAGAAAAGCATTTTCATTCTGTGTGCTTCACTTTTTCCAGCTGTGTATAATACCATCTTGCCAATAAAAGTATTGATTGTATAGTGATATGCAGCACAGTTTGAAGACTCTCATCCTCCAGACATTTTAAGGCTGCAGAGTGTTCCTTTCCCACCAATGACTTTTAGTTTGATAAGGTCAGATAGCAAGTTAATGGAGTAAATAGACATTCTGATGCTTTCATGACTATAATTTGCATAGAAAACAAGGCTTTGTGAAGTAAGTGGCAAAGTATGAACACTAATACTTTTATCTGAAATTTTATTCTTTATCACATCTTCTTTCTTGGACTTGTTTATTTTCTTCAGACTTTGCCAAATCCTGGGCCTTTCTGATTCCAGAAAATTACAGCTATACAAAAGAATCTGATTTTAATTAAAAAAAAAAAAAAAAAAAAAAGAAAAACTACCCCCTCCCTTTCTGTGTGAAGGATGTAAAATAGGTACTTTAGAAGTAAATTGATTGCTAGGGTTGAAAGATAAAGCAGTTGGGATCCATCCACATTGGGATGGTGTTAATCATCCTTCTTCCTGAATACAGAAATAGGATAACAGTAGAGAAGAATCACCTATAAGAAGACAGAGTCTACACAAATTTCGTTTTCACAGTGATATTCAGAAATGTTGACAATGATTTGATACAAAATGTCGTTTGTCCAGAATGTAAATGAAAAAACTTGGATTTTACATATCCTTTAAGTTAGTTGTTCATTTAATGTACAACTCTGCCCAGTTCCTCTGCAAATTTGCCTTTTTTTGTTAAAGTCCCATAGGAACCATTAAAACGACCATTCTGTATACTCAGGAAGAGATTTACAGTCCAGTGTCACCTGCCTAAAATGATACCACAAAAAGAGGATGTCAGGCTGATCTTATTACAAGGAATTTGATTCCAGAGGTTTCTGGCCGAACTAAATGGAGGATAAAATTAAGCAAGGACTAATTTTAAAGAAAAATACTGTGCCTCATAAAGATATTGCTTCAGTAGACTAGTGATGATCACCAGAAATATTGCTGTTAATTTCTGAAGATTATCTAAGAAGTGATGTTCCTTTAGGTGAAAAATTTGATTAGAAATTAGGACCTATATACTCAGACTGACGTGTCAGATCATACTAATGGGCTGAAGAGCTGCTACTACTGCTATCTCTAGCAGTTGTCAGTGTGGAACATTTTGGAAGAAAAAGTAGAGCCCCATGTTGTATAACGTGCAATACTAGCACACTGTTACATCAACCTTAAGAACTCAAGAGTTCTCAAAAATTCCCAGAATTTCTTTGATTCAGCCAAAGCAGATTATTTCTGCTTCTTGCCTATGAAGAAGCCACACAAACATGCAAATAAAACTCTCACACCAAAGGAGATTCAATTCTAAGTTTTGCAGCTGAGCTTAGTTTGGAAGAATTAAGATTTTAACCAAATTAATTTTCCTGTCTCCAAGAGTAAGACTGGCCCAAGCTCTGATAGCTTTATCTATTTCTTATTCTTGCAGAGGGATACTTGCCTTTCTCTGTACCATCGCCGCCTCTTCCACCACTTCCAGCTGATTCCCCAGCATGACCCCCTTCACTGTCCCCAGGGCCTCCTTTGCTTCCAGGCCTAGGTGGAACTGGGGGATACTGGTGCTTACTGGAGCCATGCTGCCCTGCTGTTACTCCTCCTACCATCCGCCCTTGGGCATAGCCGTGAGCATCTCCCCCATAATGCCCTCCTGATGGGATGAACTTCTGAAAGTGATCCTAGAGCAGGAGAACAGAGAGTAAGAATCACTAATCCATTTACATTTGCAGGCATGGGTCTTAAAACATATACTCCCGAGTCCCCAAGGTCTTCTCAGACTTGTGTCTCAATTAGAAAGGCAATGGCAGAAGAGAGCATAGGTTATTCCCTATATTCAATATAGGAGCAGTTATGGAAAAACAGCAATGGCAACTAAAGATCACTTTTTAACGGGCACCTTAATAGTCATTTTGTATGATCAGGCTGAGAAGAGAGGGATCTGTGTACTCTCTGCAGCACTGATCAGCACGAAATACAGGAGGTAGGGAAAAGAAGTGTGTTTGCCAGAACAGGTAGAGGTTCAGATTGAGATACATTAGTTAAGTTGTGGGAAAGCAAGTGGAAAAGAAACCAGGAGGTGTTTCATGTTGAGATTAAGATAGCCCGGCAGAGTCAGCTAGGTTATAGTTTGGGAGCTAAGTGTTAAAAGGCCGTAGAACCTGTGACAACATAAAACCATGCAAGATGACAGGAAATACATCAGTTTTCCATATCCGTGAAAGTCTGTAAGGAGAGAGATATTTACACATTGAGAAAGACTTAAGAGATAGCAGCCGTGAAAGGCTTTCTTGAGACCACAAGAGGAAAATGACAGAAAGGAGGAGTTTTATTTTTAGCAATATGTGCAATAACAAACCAAATCTGACCACTTACAAGGCAAGAGAGAAAGCTGTATCCATCAGAAAAATAAAGCTGATCTTACTGTCCAGGCTCTGTTCTCTCTAGTTCAGGCTAGTGCGTGCAGACCTGCAGTACATAGTGGAAGAGCAAATCGTCCATGCTGAATTTGTAGACTCTGTGGTGCCAGCACAGGGGCATATCTTAGCCCAAAGCAATTTAATAAATATTTCTGTGGAACAGAAACCAATATAATATTTACAGGAAAATGTTTTATGCATTACAGCCCACATGGCTTTATAACACAAGTTATGTAGTGTAGGTATCACATATAGTCTTTCCTGTTGGACTAGGTGATTTGTTACAGGTACCTGAAAAAGTAATAGATACAGCTGAAGCTGGATGAATCTGTGGCCTCTCATGTTGCAATTTTGCTTGTGTAAATTCTTCTCCTGCCATCAGTGGGAGACCAGAGTCCCAATCCCAGGGCTCTCAAATGGTTAAAGCTTTCTCAGGGCTCTTACACCTAGTACAGTTTAGCAATAAGAAGATTTCCAGGCTGTAAACAGACTTCCAAGGCCAGCTGTTTGGTCAGCTAAAAATAGATGAGACGTGAAAACCCCACAAGGCTCAAGGCAGAATTATCTAACTCTCTGCTCGTGTGTCTCCAGCAACAGTGTCCAGGGTTTCACAGCAGGTCACCAGGCTGCAGCCCAGGCTTGGAGCCAGCTGCAGGCTGAAGTGGCAGAGCTGGTGCCCCCAGGGCCTTTAGGGGCTGTCTGTTCTTCTCCTGGTTGTAGGGAATTCCCTTTTTAGGAACGAGGAGATAATGTTCCCCTGAATGTCAGGAAGCACTGAGAAGGGAGACAATCGTGAGCATGAAGCGTAGGCTGCACATAGGAGCTAACGGTGATTTTTTCAGTTGTGCCTTAGAAGCTATGTAACGGTAGAAAAGCAAACTGAAACGAGTTTTTTTGAGGTAAAGATCAGAATGAGGTCATCTCAGAATTTTACTGTATATGCAAGGTTAATGCATCTACTTATTTGCTTCTCCGCAGCTCAGTAATTTCAAAACAGGATTTGTATTGGTTTTCCTTCAAGTTTTGCCCACACTGTGTGCCCTTCTCGAGAATCAAATGCTTATTTCTCTTTTCCTCTGCTTGCTAACATGCACTCTCAAAAAACATCACAAAACGTAAGCATAAAATAACTACAGTAAAAAGGGCTGGTTTGATTCTGCACATAGCAGTATTTGATGTGGCCAGGAAGGGGCATCATTGTCTTGTCATCTTATTTTAAATTGTGATATTATCAGTAAGTGGGAGTGAAGTTTCTCTGATACATAAGGTTTGCCTCAGGAAAGCCAGACTTAAATCCCATTTAGATAGAAGTGAAATTAGCTTGATGGATTTCAGCCTAGTTCATGGCTCTTCGTGGACCTACTGAGAAAATATCAACAGACCTCTCTATTCAGACGTTAAGACCCATTTTCTGTACAGTACCACTGGTCCACTCACCTGCTAAAATAAGAATCTCTTTTTCATTAGTTTTGAATGCCACAATAGATGTCTGAGTTACAGGGGAATCGCCTTCTTCTATTACAAGGGCAAAGGCTGGTTCTTGTTTTTTTTTTTTTTTTCCCCCCCCCCCCTTTTTTTTTTTTTTTAATCTTGAACCATGCTGAATTCAAACTGGCTGACTCCAAGAGAGCAGAGCTCAGGAAGGGTAGCCTTGAGCAGCGGCCTGGATGTAGCCAAAGCTGAGTAAGTGCAGCCATGTCTACTTAGGCCAGGCCTGTGTTCAGGGGTTTTAAAGTGAAGTATGGTATACACTTGAGGGGACTCTGTCAATTGGCCATTGCTAATGGAATGTGGAGTTTTTACTTATATACGTATTCACATCACAAAATCCACCATCCCATATAGTTTTGAATGATGGTCCTGTTTGCAGTCCCAGGAGAGAAGCCCAGGAATGTTAACTGAGGAGGCAGATTCCCTTCTCCTCTTGCCCCTGAAAGCAGTTCCCACACCCCTCCAGGGTAGGGCCTGCCCTGTCTGCATGTTGCAGGAGGCAATGGAGGCTCTCATTCCCTGGGCATCCCTATATCCACTCTAACAAGAGAACAGTTGTAGCAAGTTCATATGTTGCATGGTCCTTTGCGTTGGCTAAACAAATTGGGCTCGTGTGTCTTTGAAGTCCTTAGCTCTTGCAAGAGGCTGATCCCACAAACTGAGAGCCTAGATTCAATAAATTCTGAATTTTCTAGGACTACTGTATGTGTCACACAAAAAATAGATGATGAAAGATGATCCACTAATGGAGCTGGGATCTCTAAGTATCTCAAGGCCCTGACGTCACTGCAGGCAGTCTCCAGGAAAAGACACTGTGTGCTCCCCCTCTGCTCCTACCCTAAAGAGAATGATTGAAACCACCAAATGCGTTTCTATTTCCGCCTCACTGATGAAGAACTTCCAAAAAGCTTGATGCCTGTGTGGTTACTAACATGTCTGAAGTTACTGTGACTCCCTCACCTCAGCAGCAGCCATTCAAATACTCCTTAATGGTGGGATGGGAGATTTAAAATTCAAACATTGAGATACAGAAGAGAAAAAATGACTGCCTAAGACTGCCTGTTGTTTTTATCAAAGAAACAGGGTAAAGGGGTGCCCTGATTTCTTCATTTGAAGTTGCACAGCCTTACCCTCATGGTTCACATTTATAAAAAGGAATGAAAATAAAATGTGACCTTCAGTTTTAAGATATAGTACGCTAATAGTTTTTTTTTGATTATCCTTCCACAAGGAGTCCCATAGTTTAATGGTTTGAGCTCCTGTTCTCTATTCCCAGCTCTTCTTCTGACTTATTATTTAATCTTGGGCAATTTAATCTGGGAAATTTAATCATTTTTCCACCTCTGTGCCTGAATTTACCAGTCTAAGTGAGAACTTTCATCTAATACTACACAAAAAATATTTATCTCATTTGTATACTTTATATCATCCTTGTTGCATTCTCTTTTTGATGAAAGAAATTGAATCTCTGCCTCTGCTCAGTCGAAAGTTTTCTCACAGTGTTCCATCAAGATTACTTTTCTTCTCTGTCCCTTCTCTGTCATTCTCATTTCCACACCAATGACTTCTTGAGCAAGAAGGCCTCAGACTTCATGTTGACTTCTAGATTTTGGATATAGGTGGGACTCTAGCTCTTCTACACCAATCCAGCTCCAGCACGGCAGGTCTTACTTCATTAGAAGCTTTTTATCTCAGCTGGCTAACTCCACTTAGGTCACGACCTGAGACTCTTCCATATCTCAGCTTGTGTTCATCCTTTTCAAGAGGTTCAAGAGGTTTAATCTTCCCTGCAGAACAGACTTTCTAGGAATAATGCTTAACATTTGCCCTTTAGCCCTATCTCCAGTGATCTTCATAGTCCTTCATAAACAGAACCATCAGTGCACACTTGTGCCTTAAACCAAGTAGTTGCGTGATGAGATCTTCCACTCCTCCATCCTTATTCTTTCCGATATAAACTGTATCACCTCTGGCTATTTAGCATGTAAGAACTCTAAGGCAGGATATTTGTCTGCTTCTGTCTGTAGTACTGGTCTGGGCATTGTAACTTAACCACTTCCATTTGCTTCCTTCCACCTCTGCCTACTCTTCCAGGTTCTCTTGTTCAACAGCAAAAGTAATTCAGGTTTACTCCTGCCATTGTCCAAAGGAACAGTAATCCAGCTCTTTAACCCCTTCTTACTTCTCAAGTTTTGTTTCACATCTGGTCTCTTACTCTGATCTGAAGAGACGACCTGACCTGAAGTCCAGCAGAAATTGCCTGCCAACACACGGTCATGTGTTGTTTCCATACAAGTGTTGCCAGGACATAAGAACTGCATTTATTTTAACTTACTGCCTAGTCTGAGAATCTGTCAAGCTCTTCTTTGTAGTACTGCTAATAACTGTCTCTTCATATATCTGTTATTCCATCTTCCTAATGGTTTTAATTTAAAAACTGATATGTAAAGCAGAAAGAAGAAAAAAAAGATAGCTAGAAATCAAGTCTTCCTATAAACTGTTTCCTGCATGTAACTCAAATCAGAAAAGTGTAACCATGTTTTTGTTTTTGAGCGCTTTCATTAGGTAATGATAGACAGGAAGGTCTTGCACAGACGTTTCCCAAAGCAGGGGTTGGACCATGAGTTGGAGTTATGGCAATAGTGAGTGGGGTTGTAACACTAAGACATATTCAGTTTCACATGGTCTTGACATATTTCAGACCAAACATATCAATATCAAGTGGAGACAAGTCTGTGAACTGCTGATCTAATTGCTAAACAGCAAAGCAGGATTTCAGAGACCCAGAGATGATAATACCCAAACCTTCTCTGTGATATTGAATAATTAATTCATCTACATGGTTCATTTTCATTCTGTAAATGAATGAAATAATTTTCTTCCTGCAATGGTTGATCAGCTGCTACAGTAATACAGTACATAGCAGATAGGATTTCATAATAGTCTTTAAATAGTAATAAATTGCATTTCACAGCTCCCTAGTGAGGTTGATAGTACCCTCTGAGAGAGGGTAGAGTAGAATAGAGTACCACAGTTCCTGCAACTCAGTGGCACATCCTGGACTAAGGAGAAGAGATCCTTATGGTTTATTCTCACTAGCCAGAGCCCAGCAGAGCTCATCTTCTGCAGCGTGACACCAAACAGGTAGGACATCTCATGAATTCTCCTCACTTGGCAGGTTATCAGTGTGCTAAAAGTGTCAAACTCAGACCTCCCTGAAAACATCTCCTTGTACTGTGTATTTGCAAGGGAAGAGAGACAATACTGAAGACTGCTAGGCAACAAGCAATGCATTTCATTGTGCTTGGGTTAGGAATGTTCAGTCCTTTTGACTCTGGCTTTAGCTCCTTTGCCTTTAACTGGATGGATGGAGCCACAGTAGTGATGAGAGTCACAGGCTCTCTCTTTTGCATGGGACCATCTCATTCATGCACACACAGTGTATAGATTTTTTCTGCTAGAGGTAAAGAGAGTGATCTGATTGTCCAGTGTGGTTGTTTGGAAGGGGAAGAGTAGGAGGGAAGCAGGAGGGTAGATTGATGACATGGCACTATTGAGATTTTCTCCCTTTTGTGGAAGGTTTATGGCTCCAGCGTTGGCTATTCTGAGAACCCTTATCTGGGTTGGATTTATTTTTAATAACCTTTCTCTTTATCTGTTTTATATTGCATTGCTTTGCTGTTCAAAAAATTTTTCTTTTATTTGGGAAAATAAATAATCTATCTGTACTCCATCTCAGTCCTTTCTTGTCCTCTTTTGCCATGTTTGTCCTGAGAATTTTCTAAGATAGCTAAGAAATCCATGATGTAAAAGCAGAAAACACCTCACTAGCTTTAAACCCCTCTAGTGTCCCTCTAGCGTCTCAAAGTCTCAATTGCTTCTTTGGGGTGGGGAGCAAAGAATGTGAAAACTAACTGGAAGGAGCAAGTAACTGGAAATAGCAGAGGAATTCTCTACTCTGACATTAGCTTCCTCCTGCACTTCCCTTTCGTTTAATCCTCCCTTTCTTCATCATCATGTGAGCAGAGTCAGGGAGAAGAATGGAAAGAAACAGACAGCTAAGCAAATACTACAATCAAAAGGACTTTTTGATGAAGTTGATTTTGAGCCGTAGTCAAGTGCTGTCCTGACAGTTTGGAAGGTGACAGTGAGGCCACCAATCTGCTGCTGTTACCTGCCCAAGAACAACAAGCTTTCCAAGAAGACGGTTCAGTTGCTGCAATTGCTCAGCTGTTCCTGTCACTGCTCTGGCTGCCAGCAAAAGTGCTAATTCATGCTGGCTGTGGTGACAAGAACAGTTATCCACAGAGGCAATGGATGCAGCTGAGCAAGAGTCCTTGGACAAAGCACACCAGGCAGCCAGCACATGATAACAATTATGTCTGTGGTCCTGCTAAACTGGCCCTGAGCAAGGGCCGTGCGGCAGACTGAGCTCTTCCTGCACTAACCAGTGGAGAGCCTGCATTAACTAATGGTATCTACCACAAACGTGGAGAAAAGATAGACCTGCAAGTGAAACGTTGGAGCATTTTAAAGCAGAGTATGAGCTGCTGTTTGGAGACCCTGCCATCATTGCTGTATAGCAAAACCACACAGAAAATGCTAGATTTGTTAGGGCTTTCTCCCAGCCTCCATATACATTTCTTCACAGTAAAGCATCCTACAGTCTTGCTCAAAGAACAGGAATGATCTCCCAGAATTTGCAGCAAAAGAGGTTTGCGGCAGAAAGCGTACAGAACAACTGTTGGGTTTTGATGAATAAAACACAATAAAGTAGGAAAGGCAGCTTGAGAAAAGAAATGATTGTTACCAACCTTTGTAATCTGTCTTGGAGACCCAGTGTCTCAGTTAAGAGTTTGGGGCCTCTCTGTTTCTGCAAGTCCAGTTTTGAGCCCATTCATCACAATTTTTTCACTTTGTATTTCTTCGGTTAGATACCGGAAAGTGACACTTTTGCAGAATTTTGGACTTCAGCCTTTTTATTTCCTTTATTTTATCACTCTGCCTCTGATCCTCACTGCAATCTTCAGATTTCTGACATAGAAATTTGGGCTTCATGTCTTTTGGGAGCTCTAAGATTGCTGAGTATTTATAATAACATTTGCATTTCAGTAGGATTTTCAGTCTGAAAAGCCCAAAGGTTGAACACCTCTCTCACATATTTTCTAGGGGATAGCTCATTAAAGAGATGAACAGCTTGAGGCACAGGGATGATGAAACTGCCCGAAATCCAACAGTACCAGATATAGTTCCTATATCTGGTCTGCCATCCCTGATCTGTAATATGACCTACTGTTATCATTTAATGACATATTTGATCTTTCAGCACATTTCCACATCCTGCTTGCCAAATTGTCATTTTTACAAGTGAGCTACAAAGACTTATTTTGTGTTCCTTTTGAAAATATGAGAGGGCTGAAAAAATAGGGTGTTTTTGTTTAGCACAACATTTTCTTCGTCTTGAATTTCTTTTCCTTCAGTTTCCTTGGACTGGAAAATAGATACCATAAAGGGATAAAATGATAGTAAATAAAGTTTAAAGAACAAACAGAAGCGAAGGTGTTAAGTTAGAACACCTACAATCCTGAGACCTTTTCTGTTTTTTTACTGAACTCCTGACAGTCATGTGAAAGGAAAGTTCTGTTCGTAAAAGTGTAAATATTTTCAAAAGACCTTACTTCAGTCACCTCACTGAAGAGAGAAGCCTTAGCTCAAAGGTTAAATAACAAAATTTACAGCTGGGAAAGGGGAAATATACCATATTTGACAGAAAAACGCACTACCAAAAAACAAACATGGCTTCTAGCAAATCAACTGAAGGTATTGCAGTGTCAGTAGAGGTTTTTATCCAAATTTTCATTTATGGAACTTCTTGCAGAAATGAGCAGAGGACTGTGCCCAGAAAAAAGAATAAAAGTATATCCTAGGCTAAAAACGGAACTATGTCAACTGGAGCAGAAGTCAGATCTGAATGGATCATTTCCTTCTTGTAAAAGAAATGGAACTGGTACATCAACAATTAGTCACGCCCTGTGCAGCTCTGAACACTTGCACATCACACGGTCCCCGTCAGTGGTGGTCACTTCTCCATCAGTGATACCAAGTGTGCCCCAAAGGAAAGTAACACTGCTGCCAAACTGAAATTAAACTCTTGTAATCTTCTCTTTTCCCTGCACTACCTTGCCAGCGGATCCTCAACACACGTACACACGCACACACACGCACGCACAAGTACTCCCTCACCCCGGAGTGTCCGCCTCTCTCCACGGCAGGGGAGAGCTTAGGCACCCTTCATTCCTGCTCCCCTTGGGTGTAAGGAGCAGCTTTTCAGTTTTAATCTCCAACCTACCACAGAATTGTCGACAAAGGCATCAGGGTTATTCTCATAAATGAATTTCTCCACTCTCAGCTGACGTAATTTGAACATCTTGGATCCTTTGTTAGTGAGGAGAGAAAGCTCTTCTAGCATCACATCTCGGGGGATGCTGATCTTCTTCCCCAGATTCAGCTTGGACACCTCCTGTGGCATGGCTACAAAACATATCAGATAGGACACTTCAGGAGGAGTTCTGGTCCAGATCTCTTGCCCATTGCTTCCCAGCATCAGAACGTTCAAAGCAGCCAAATTCTCTTCTAAATTAAAATTTTTCAGGAAATAACCTGTGCACCAAATTTCTTGCAGTGATGACAGTTTAGATATAGGTGGGTGCAATTTACACTGGATTGCAATCAAGGCAAATCTGTACAGATAGGAGTTATGTAAGGGTGGAGCTGGATGCATGAATCCCACATCTGAAATACCTCCGTCAGAGCAGTGGGGTTGCTTAGTATTGCCTCAAAATGCACCACTGGCTTGCCTGGTTACCAGCCTATACTCCCCTCTTCTGGAGTTAGATGAGTGGTGGTCAGCTTATAGTGCTGACAAAATAATAAGCACAGACAGCCCTGGGGTGCTTTCGTTTAAATATTATCCTGTAACCATGGCAAAATGTAATGTTATTATATCTTTTTGTTTGAAGGGGAATTTTTAAAGGAAAAAGAGATTGGAGTTCCTTCAATTCTTAATACTCCTGTTATTGGACGAGTCCTTTTCCATATAATTTGGTCCCACCAATTCACCATCAAAACAAGGCATTCAAATATTTTCAGTGTAAAAAACTTGCAGAAATGAAGTTGAAGCTTTTCGTTATTCAGAAACAAGCAATTCTACTTAGGCTTTCTTTTTCCCATGTCAAGCAATGATAAGACAACTTACCCACCTCTATTTCTCATGTACAACAGAGAATGAACCTCCATTCTTAATCTGGTATGAAATTGATATCAGCACAGTAATTTTCATTTATTTAAAATTTTTTTTCTTTTTTTTTTCTTTTTTTTTTCCCCCTCTGAAGAGCCAGTTCTGTATAGCAGTATTCTGCAGCACAGGAGGAAATGCCCTTTTACTGATTTTTTGATTTTTAATTGCTTGTTTACTTAAATGCAGGATTTAGGGACATATACTCTAGCAAAGAAGTTTATGCAGCCTTTTTAGGACATTGAAGAAAGTGACAGTAAAGAATTGCTACTGTTCAAAATCGCTGCAAATATCAGCCATGCTGTCAAAAGTAGAGAAAAGATGAGGATCACACTTGATTAAAACTCACCTTATACGCAGGTATTCTGTAGAAACAAAAGTATCCCAGGGTACATTCCTGCTGCTGTATTAGCCCTACTGACAAAATTTGACTTTTCCCACTAGTAAGTGCTGGTGTCAAAGGAATTCTCTCACACAGAGGAAAACCAAATCAAGGACAAAGGTGATGAGAGAAAAGATCAACATGGAACATAACTATGCACTGCAATGTTGATATCTATAAATGATCATATTATCTTTCTATCCATACTGGTATGCATCCAGATTACTGCCACAGGAGAAGGTTGTTTTACAAAGTGTAATCCAGACTAGAATTTGACCTGAGTGTGTATACAATGCTTTTGAAAAGCAAATTACAAAATTTGATGTCATTACAGGGTGAGCTTTTGTAATGGTGGCCCTGCCTCCTGGTATGTTCGCTGCGTATTTTTCTCTCAGCCAGATAGGGTGTGAGATTTTAAAGGCTGAAATTCAGGTTGCAATCCAAACAGTTCTTTTATATGCAGTTTACATATCTTACCTTCGTGTGTCAGCTTCCCAATGAGTTTAGTGGACTTTTTCCTTTTAACAGGAGCAGGAGTCCCTGCTAGGGGCATTCCCACAAAGGGTTCTCTGCTTTGCTCTAAACACACAGAAGGAAATGCAGAATGAAACACTGGAAAGGTCTCTCTTGCCCCTCTTAGTTTCTATCTAGAGTTAAGAGACACAGGGTTCTCATTTCACATACAGATTCTTTTCCATCTCTCCCACAGGAAAGAGAGTATCATCCCAGTATCATTCTGTCTGGGTGTCATCCCAGACAGAATATCAGCATCAGACCATCGTGGTGCTCTGTGCAGACTTCATATTACGACATAAAATATGACAACAGATCATAGCAGAAGCATAACTTCACTACCACATAGCATTGCCATCCAGAGTAGGCGTTACAATCGCAGCATTGCAGTCTCCCGGCACCCATGTATGCCGTGATGGTACTGTGTTATCATGCTTTGCTGCAGTGTAGAATGTCAGTTTGAAAAAATGCTCTGTTGTGACTTAACGTCATTGTAATGCCATCTGGATATCATTAGGTGGTAACACATATTCTTGTATGAATATGTTGGATCTGCCCATGAACTATGTGGGAACATTTTGAATAATGTTTATGCTTGGTTTGGATATTTGGATAGTCCCATTAGAACTGGAATAGCTCCTCAGAAAGCCAGGCTGCAAAAAAAGGAAAAAAAAAAATCTATGTAATTCTCTTTTATTTACATCATTATGATGATTTATTACAAAAGAGCTGAGAGAAGAAGGCACAGCCATTCGGTTAGAGTTGTAGATGTTTTGGGTGCAAGTTGTTTTAAGTCACACCCATATCTCATGTATTCATCCTATTGCATAGCATTTTGGAGGGCGGCAGGGGAAAGAGGGAGATTTCTTCTTGCACTGTTTCCCATCTCTGTCCCCAGGTAGGATGAGAGATCTGTACTGCAAAGATGGGAAAAATTAGGAGAAATCCCAGCAGTTTCACTTCAGGCAGCTTCTCATAGTCCTTCTTGGAGGTTATCACGCACAGTGCAAGTCAAGCTGATGTCTCATTTTAGCACTGTGCTTGCTCAAGTAACAGTATATAAGGAGACAGATCCTCACCAAATAAACGACCAAACTTCCACTGGGTTCAGCAACAGCAGATTGTAACTAACCGTTTCTGTCCTTGTGCCTTTTTACACCTTTAATTGTGCACTGTGCACACTGCCCTCATTATGATCAAGACATTTTATGTTCTAAATATTTGCAGTTTTCTTCCACCTTACTCCTTTCAGAACATGATTTTTTAGAGGTGGTGACAACTGCTAAAAGCAGCCTGGCCAGAAGAAACGTGCTCCGATTACACTGGCAGATATTCTCTTGGATTAAGTTTTCTTTCTGATTTCCAAGTTTGATTTTTTTATTGCCTGTGTGGTTCACATCACAGAAGAGCCCATCCTGGGGTATTCCCAAAGCAAGTGTGAGCAGGTGCAGCCATAAAGCACGCGCCACGCATTCTCCTCGAGCAGCCGGACATCTGCTTGGCTATATAAAAGAAGCAGACCCTGCTTGACAGGAAAGGGGCAATGCTGCCAGGAGACAAGGGGAGAAGGGAGTTTCAGGGAGTTTATGGCTCATCTGATGGGTCACAAGACTGGCAAAGTGAAGGGAAAACGTCTGCATCCCCCGGACACGGAGTCCTTGGGGCAGGCAGGGAAAGCTGGCCCAGCTGGGGAGCTGTGCCCCTCCAGCACGCCCGTTCCCGAGGAGCAGCGAGGGCAGGTTTATCCCATTCGGCTCTCCTTTGCTATTCCAGCAGGATCAGGGAGCTCATGCAGTCGGTCTGGTGTGAGGAAAGGGGCAGCAGCCTCCCACTGTGCGCAGGGCCCAGAGGCACACTGGCCCCCTGTTCGGTCTGCCACCCCAGAGCAGCGAGGCTGCCAGAGCCTCAGCCCCGATCCTCCCCACTCTCATGCACAAGACCAGGGCCACGATTGCCCTTTTCTCCCATCAGCTCTATCCCTTGGTGTAATTCCTCTCTCTTTTTCTGCTTCGTTCTTTGCAGCGGTCATTTCCTTGGCTTTGCTGCAAACCAACTAGTCTTTACCCTCTTCAGCCCCTGCTCTAAACCATTTTGCTGCCAGATCAACTCACCTTAGACTTGCAGTGCCAGGCTCAGACCAGCTCACGTGCCTGCCCCGGAGCTCGGCAGCAGGCTGGCGGTGCGCGGGCCCCGTCCTCCCGGCCCGTCTTTGGGCACTGTGGGGACGCTTGTCCAGCAGCCCCGCTCACCCAGGGTGCCGGGGTGCAGGCGGGCTCTGCCTGGCGCTAAGTGCTGGTGTGGAGTGCCGTGAATTTGACTCCTGAAGGCTGCTCGCACAGGCATCCTGCGGTTATTAATAGCTGACAGCCCAGTGAGCAGGGTCTCAGATAGCACCGCCGCCAGCCCCGAGGAAAGGGGAGAGGAAAAGGTTGCACCTCAGGCCTCCTACAGTCACTGCCTCAGTTCCCAGGAAGACCGGGCACCCTATTCTGCATAAGTGCCTCACTCCTTCCCTTCTGTTCCAATCAACATGCCATTCCTCTCCCTCCTCCTATTGCACTTCAGTAATACCTCCTTAATATCCTATTTCTCTGTAACGCCTCAAGAACTCTCTCAGGTTTTGCTCTTTTTTTGTACCCTTCCCTCTGCTCCCTCCTCACTCCATCATTCAACCCAGCTTCCTCCAGGCTCTCATATTAATTCCTAAAATGCCAGGGATTCAAATAATACATCAGAGAGCATAGAAGAATAAAAATAATTATACTTGTGAAACAAGAACTAGTAAGAAAACCACAAAGTTTAGAAAGCTATTTACAGAGTCTTAGGAAGTTGCTATGTAATGGGGGTAGAAAACCCAACAGAATCAAGTAGCAAGTAGACTTCCTTCACATTTCCCAATTCATGGCAGAAATAGGGCTGATTACCCACATGTAGTGTAGCTTTGTGCATGTAAGTGATTGCTCTACTCATTCTCTGCTCATTCTGAGGCAATACTACCTGTTTTTTTCCCCATGCCCAACTAGGTTATGCTTCTAGAAGGAAGGAAAGTTATCTCATTTTACTGAATTACTCTAAGATGCACAAACTTTTAAGCTTCTGTGTACAGCAGGAATATTGCAGAAGATAATATTCTTTCCTATTTCACATCAAAGGACAACCAGGCTGTCCACTGAATAAACATATAGTCTATTGGGGGAAAAAAAAAACCCACCAAAGCTGTGACTGTAGTAGAGAATCATCTGCTCAGAGACTTGCAAATAAAGTTGATATAAAGGATCATCAGGAGACAGTTCCTTTCCCTTTCTCCTATGCTTTGTACAGTTGTTTTAGCCTGCACCAGCAGGGTGTAAAACTTCCCAGTCTGATTAGTGTTTTGCAATCACAAGGCATTAACACCCCAGTGCTGTTTAAAGAGTCCTTTATAAAAGTGCTGTAGAATGTGTCTGTGGACGGGAGGTGAAGACCTCTGGATAATAATCACCTTTTATCCCTGTAACTTGGAGCCAGGAGATGTATGATAATCATCTCTTGGCCTAAAGTTTCCCATTTTTCTCTTGCTTGCCTCCGCATAATCACTGCATATATACCACATCTTTGTGCCTATGGCATAGCCCTTTTTCTGCTCCCTTCATACCACTGTAGCAATTTGCTAGAAGTTTTCCACCATCCCAAAGAGTGCTGCTTCTTTCACTGAGCCCAGGATGACTCACAGGGGCTGGATGGTCCAGATCCTCCCCTCACACTCCCATGCTGGTGATCTAGGACTAGCTCTGTGGAGCTATGCCAGTGTAAAACACATGTGGGGGTGGCACAACTGAACTGTAAGTACCTAGTGTGCGCGGTGGATACCATCATAGAGCCTCACACCTGGTGAAGGCATTTACATCTGCACAAAGCTGGTGGGTGTCAAATACTGTAACAACTGACCATCTGTGTGCACTTTGCACCCACTCTGCACAAGGGCAAGTGGTCACAGAAGAGCAAGGCCCTTGGTGTTGGCCAAAGCTTCTGCAGGCCATACAACAAGGAATATTTTTTCACCACATTTATTTCGCTTGGGGTGATTGAGGACCATGCTGGGTATTTGCCCAAGGTGACCACTGTCTGTTATGAAAGTCAATAGTGCTCTTTGGGATGCTGTACATACCCCTGGGTGCTCTCCTTTTGAAGTACTTCACTTGTACACCAAGTCAAGGTCTTGAGTGAGAAGCAGAAAGGATGGTGAAGAACTAGAAGCAAGAGCCAGGCTGAGCAGAGAGAGGAGAGAAGAAACTGGGAGTAGAAACCACAGGGCAGGGGCTTTATCCAAAGCTCAGAAACAGGTTGAAGCTGAAAAGATTGAGCAAGGAGACTTATTGCTTAGATGCTGGTGGCCAGCATTTATGTCCCTTCACCAGTCATTGGACTCCTCAGAAACTGCATTAGCAAAATACAAAGTCTAGGCCAGCCTGTTGTCCTGACTTTTCAGTGGTGGTGGTGTGCCTGTGGCTGTTGTGAGGCTCTGATCCCTGAAGAAACTGGCCAGCTCCAGTTTGAAAGGTGATACGTAGCTCTCATTCTGTGCTATGTAAAGTCCCGTTCTGTCCTTGCAAGCCTCATCCTCCAGAGGTTATTTCCATCTGCATGTCCATACACAGGGTGAGCTGCAGAACCTGAGAGTGCACCTAGAGGGTGCTGCACGGAGTCTGAGCCCTGCACCCCAAGGGAGATGTAAGATTTATCCTTTTCCTATGGCACCAGGATTCATAAGGTGATTTGGATAAAGCAGTCTTGCATCTGACACTTGTACACCAATGCACATCTTTAATTGGGATTTTTACCTCCCGCTCTGTCTTCAAACAAAATGATATATCCATTTTCAGTTGCTAGTTTAAGAACTAAATCTTGCTCCTTTCTCCTCTCTGTGGGCAGTTTCTCCTGAGAGATAGAAAAGTGCAGTTCAGTAGCCTAGAAATGTCACTAGTGTGTCTAGCAGAGAAAGATTGATTTCATTTATGTCCTGCCATGATGCCAGGCTTAGCAGCTCAGTGGCTTTTTTCCCTGAGAACATTGTCCCCATGTGATATCTGTGCCTCCTGTAATAGGATGAAATCTGTGTGGAAAAGAGGTAATGGAGGGCTCTTACTGTTATCGCACCCACTCATACTACTCAAAGTTTGAAATAATTACAAGTCTGGCTTGTTGAGTGGTTTTTTTTTTTTCCCCTCTTCCTGGACTGTAGTGAGCTGTAGTGAGATTTGGGAACTAAATTCAATCCATGCTTGAGTACATGGAGTTCCCACTTAGGTCAGCGGGGTAGTACATGTGCTGCCTGCAGGACATTTCAGCACTTCAGGGAAGAGTTTTTAATCATACAAGGAACTGTATCTCACTGTGCCAACCTCCCTCTTTCCAAATATACCCTTTGCTTAAAAGGCCTTAGGAACAGCCTGCACGAAGTTTTGCTTTCTCTGACCTATATTTTCACTTTTTTCCCCTAAATCTCAGGGTTCTTTATTTCAATTCAGAAATGTTAATGTTTCCAAAATCATTTTAAGAGCAGCAGGTAAGATCTATCTCGTCACACAGTGCTGGATAGACATAAATAGTAGTAAGATAGGAGTCCTCAGCATGGGTGTTTCCTGAGCACACTTTGATCACGTTAAAGTCAAGCAAACAGAGTCAGTCTGGCAAATAGCTATTACCATTCCAAAGATACAGAGTTCAATCTTGACCCCGTTCCCCTTTTTCCCTGGCAGCTAGGACTGGCACAAGCTGAAAGTTTTCACAGGCTGCAGATCTCCACCCCAGTTGGATCTGTTCCGAAAAAAAGTTGCAAAACTCCTACCTTGGCTTTTTCCCCCCCTCAGGAAGGGAGTAGGGAGGGAGAGAAGAAGGAGGCGAAGGGGAAGATCCTAGAAGGGCTTTGTTATTTTGAATTATTTCAGAAAGGTTTAATTTCTTCCACTTTTACAAAGACATGAAGAAGACTTGTCAGTAATTTCTTGTAGCGACACAAGAGAAGTAGACGGTTAACACCAGGCTCTCCCCTGCTGCTAGGAGAGCTTAATGCACAGAGCGGTACGGCTCAGGCAGAAGCGTGTAGGATTTGGTCACAGGGCTGGGGTGGGTGTTGAAAAGGCTGTGGTGCTGCAGGCGCGTTCCTCACTGGGCAGCCCGTTCGCCTGCGTGCCCCACGCGCTGCCGCCCAGGAAGCCCTCCAAGCTGCGGCAAACCTCCCGCCGCCAAAACTCCCCACTATGGGGCTGCCCTTCTCCTCTAGTACGTGGCACTTAGCAACACCATATGTGAATGCCGACAGAGGATAGATTAAGAAGGGAGGATTTCTTAAGATTTTAAACCCTCCAGACTTAACTCCACACCAGGTGAATGCTAAAACGCCAGATAACTGGAGAAGAACAGTGGCAACACCTAGTGGCCGTTGAAGTTATAGGTCTGTACTGCCTGGGAATATCCTTTTCCTTTGCATGTGCCACATAGCAGCTCAGCTTGGTGCTTTGCTGGACACTTCTTTTGGGTATGGTTGCTTGGAGGTAGGTATCTCCGTTGGGCACTTTACCTTTTTCTGGTTTTAAACTACTCACTGGATTCAAATTCGGGAATTCAAATTCTCCCCTAGCCTCCTGCGTAGCTGTTCAGTAATCCTTCGTCTTTGCTTTGGGATGGTAACCTCAGGACTGACTATCTCGCCACCTTCGAAAGTCTGGCTGTCTGGCTCTTTCTGACATGATCTGCTACAAGGGGAAATGACTCTCACTTGAGAAGGTTGTAGAGGTTAACAGGGAGTTTAATCAGAGCCCTGGACCCAGCAGCTGTACTGCAATGTGTCATACCATCTGGAGTAACTCATAATCCCAGTATGTCAGCTTTATTAAGAAAAACAAGATGCAGTCCTAATCTGCAGCCTGTGCATCTGTAGGCTCTTTGGAAACTGTGCTTATGGGAGGTCTTGAAGCTCAGGCTTGGCGTTGGCAGACATCACTGCCTTTTTGTGTTCCCTGTCCACAGATCAATCAGAAATATGCTAGATAGTCCCAAACTCATAATGTAAGGGCCCCCTCTTAGTAATTAACTGGAGAAGCATCCACAAAATGATCCCTGGACAAATGCCCATGGTCTGCAAACTAATCCTACTGCTAATCTCCACCTCTTCTTCAGAGCTCAGGAATTGCTGTCTGTGGCTAAAAGCATCTCCGAAAAGAAGACCTGCTAATATTTGTCCTGCACTGAGGGCACTGAATCTCACAGGGCCCAGAAATTTAGTAGACTTTAACATAAATTGGGTTAGGGTTAGGTTTTGAGCCCCAGGGGGATATATTCAGTTTTTTTTAATGATAAGGATCTCTTGGTTATTGTTAAGAATAAGTTGAGTCATACAGTGAGAGTTTGTATTTGGTCTTGGGGAGCTGACAAACTGCCATTAATACCAGATTTACAAGCAGAGGGCAGGGTTCAGGCTAGAACAGACCAGTAAGCTGAGGCTAAGGCTGGGGCAGTCAGAGGTTGCTTGAGAAGGATGAGAATAGTGATAATGGGGATGATTGTGGCTGGGATTCAGGTGACAGGGATTAGTTAGGAGCTGTTTCTTCTGCGTGTGGAAATGGCCACCTTGTGAACTCTTGCGTGGTGACAGCGAGAGCCATCAGACTATTTCTGGAGTGGAAGTTGATTGGGTCTCCTGTTCAAGGTTAAGGTGGGAGCAAGGCTGTGGTTAGAGTTTGGCCAAGCAGGAACTGGTGAATTACTTTTAGAGCTATTGTCAACAGAGGCCTACATTTTTTGTTTGAGAGATCGTGTGTGTAGTGATCACTAGACGTGGGTTTGGATTACAGTAAAGTGCTTTCAGCTAGCCTGGACTGGATGTGGTTGTGGCTGGGAATAGAAGAGGCTGCCAGGCTGCAACTGGGTTATGCTACCAAGCTCTCCCTGTCAGATCCAGTGATATTTGCTGCTACAGGATGAAGGCTGAAGTTGGGGATCCCTCTAACAAGCAGTTAGGGCTGGCAGGAGCCAGGAAATGAAGATTAAGGCTGAGACCAGAAAAAATGACTAAAGTAGTTCTAGGTTATCATCTCAGGTGTTGTTTCCCTTCCAGTGTTAAGATTAGGATGAATAATGCTTGCTAGGACTGGGACTGTTACCGTCCCACAGCCTAAGACGAGAAGATTTTGTGTGCAAGATTTCATGCTGATGCTTCCTGTCTTACACTATAACTGGGAAAAGAGGCAGGAGAAATAGGCTTACAGCTGACATCTCTATGAACTTCCTAGCTTAATTTTCTTTTAGGGTCGACAGGGATCACTGTGCTAGAGAAAAACAGAGCTATGGAGGATTATACTGTGAGTTAACAGGCAGAGACAGAGCTAAAATTAGCTCTGCTAAAAGTACCAGGCTGTGACACTGTCCATAAAGAATTTCTTCTTGTCCACCAATAGCAAATGAGTGTTTTATGTCCTGTAAGACCAAAGTTTACATCTCACTTAACTTTTTGTTTGTATGAAGCTTTTTAATGTGTAGTGATTTTAAGTTTAACTTAAATCTTCATGTTTGTATTGCCAAGACATCCCATCCTTTTCTTTGGTTCCTTATTTTCTTCTGTCCCTAGCTTGTGGGGATAGCGATAACTCTGTGTGCTGTACACATAGCAGTTCATTTTGGGTGCTAAGCAAAGCAAGTGACAAATATGGCATATAAAGTGCATATCACAAGTTTATTCTTCTGCACAAACAAATAGAAAGTGACTTTTAATTGAAAAACAAACAGAAAAGGAAAACAAAATTATTTCCATACATAAAGAGGCCAACTCTGTTCTCCTTCTGGGGTCACATCTTCTACGAGACACAGCACTGCTGCTGGGCAGAGCACTCATTTTCAGAGCACTGACAAGTCTCTTCTAGGAAGAGAGCCTAGTAGGGGGTGCTGGCTATAGTGGTAGAAAGAGAGCAGATTCAGTCTGAGAAACAATCTGGGGCTGTACTGTGCTAGCGTCTGGCAATCAGTGACTTCTCTTCATACCAATCTTCTCTGAGATGCTTTCCCTCAGCTGCTGCCATAACTCGAGGTTATCTCCAGCAAGTGTTCCCATAGACACAGAGGGAAGAGACTGACACTTCTTAAGCCAAGATAAACCCACAGAACTGCCATAGCTGCAACATATAATCTGCAGCATGCTAGAGAGGAGGGATGATAAGCAGTTTTAAATTAGAGCCCATGCAAACATCTTTAAATGCTTAACAAGGGGATACTGAGTTTGGCCTACCATTGCAGCCTGTAACATAGCAAGGTGGGAGCTAAAACTTGTTGAACAACTACTTAAGTCTGTGTTTGTTCAACAGTGGAGGAATTAGAAATTTGGGGAGGCTCAAGACAAACTTACATGCTTCAGAAGTCTTCTTTGTGGCCTTACCTGTGACCTTCCTAACAGGCCAGCCTCATTGTTTCCATGAGATGTTAGCAGAGCTGCTTGAGGCCAGCAATAGCTCAGGTTTCTTTTCTATAGTTTAGCAGATGCGTCTCAGTGTTCTCATCTCATGCTACTTACAGCCTCCGGCCTTATTTGGGATACTCTAAAAGCACTGTAGGTCTCTGCAGATCCTGTCGTATCCTCAACAGAGGATCCAGAAAAGACTGGGGGAAGCTTAGAGCCATCAAACTACTTTGGTTTTGCTTGTAAACATGGGTTTGAACCTAGGATGTTAGGAGTGAAATGCAGAATCCCCAGTCTCCTGATTCTTTTCCTTGCTGTGATGTTTAATATTGTTTCTCCAGTCAAATCTAACTTTTCTTCATCTTCTGCCTGTTACATTATCGTAAATGATAGGCCAAATGTAGGTATTCCATGCACCTGAGTTCTGTAATTAACATCCAGCAGTGCTTGGCTCTAACTGTTTGGCTTGCATCCCAGAAATCTAGACCCATCCACGTACTAACTAAATGCAGGCCCATGCTAAGACCAAACCTCCCTTTTTCTCCAGTGGCAAAATGAAGTTCCTGAGACACTCAGACCCTGAGAGCACTTCACCTTCCTTACGTCCCTTATCCAGAGATGCTGGAGTAAGATTCAGACTTTCTGAGGTTATTTTTTCACTGCAGAATTTCCTGAGCACACTTCTGTGGTCCACACAACCCCTCTTGACATGAGTTCAGTGATGCTTTCAGTCTGGACTAGCTGGTTCACCTAAGGCTACTGCCTAAAATCATTGATGGATAGCCAGCACTCTGCAGTGAGACTCGAGATGAAGCTTTTGGAGCACTGTTAGTCCTTCAGTTCCTTCTCACAGTTTTCCTAGAAAAATACAGTTCTTTGGGAAGAATCACCAAGGATTCAGCATGCAGCAGCAAATAGTATTTTCTTCCAGAAGCGCAAGCCATGCAGGGCATCACAGGATGAGTGAGAATGCAATTGTCCAAGTCAGGTTTCATAGCATGGCTGCACCCTCCCACCCCACCCCCTGCCAAAGCTAAGCAGATTCTGGTGATCTGAGTTAACACTGCAATATGACTTGCCCTAAGACCTCGCCTCTGGGTCTTTCCAGGAGCATGTACCATTGCCTCATCAGTTAAGGTTGACTGCTCCTGTGTCATACAGTCAGGTGCAACAACACCTCACCTGACTTGGACACCCCTTTGCTCATCATGTCAGGGCATTTCTGAAGGTTTTCCTCCCATCCTCTCCCATGGCTGCTAGTCTGCTGAGTAAGGCATGAGTGCTGTCTTCCTCCCTCTCCAGCATGCTTGCCCTCGATTAGGAGCATGTGCTGTCAGCACAGGTCTATAGAGCAAGCCCAGCTAGACTGAAGTATTCAAAAGCAGGATTTTGCATTACTTTTCTTTTTTTCTCTTCATCTCTCTCCTAAGCTTGTCCAGGGCTAGAGTTGCTAGCTAGGTTCTCCAGCCCTCTCTTTCTTGCTGAGAGACAGCACATATGCAAAATCTCTAGCAGCTCACAAAGAAGAGAGGCAAACTAAAGCTCTGAGCCTCTATGAGAAGAGCTGCGCATTGTAGGCTCCAGCTGCATTGTGAAACACCGGATCAGACTGAGCATGAAGCCAGATGGGCTGCACTGCTTACAGACCTGACATCAGAGCCTTTTCTTTCCCCAGAACCAACAGTTTCGTAGATCCAAAGCTTCTGCTCAGTCCATTCGGAGAATGGATTCTGCTTGAAGGAAAGAACCAGGTTTAATGAGATGGAGACATATCATGAGCAGGGCTCATCCTGCTCTGGAACTCATTCCTGAGGGTCCAATAAAAGGTGGCAAAGCCCCTCCTCACACCAAGGGCATCTGCTGTGTTGGGGAGCCAGTGCTTCAGGAGCAATGCTTTCTTCCTGTACCTGTGGGATCACGCTGTGAACGTGGGTGCTGCAAAAGGGGGACCAAGGGCAGGAAAGCAAATGGCAGGGGTGTGCGCTAACCAGAGCACAGGCTACATGCACACACATATGCACAGACCCTACTAATATCCTGAATTCTTTCTTAGGAAAGGGAATGCTTACATGTCACATGCTTTTAATGTAGAGAAGATGCCTGAGACTAGCCTGAGACATTCTAGGAATAACCATCCCTCTTTTCCCAGGATTGCCCACAAACAGAGCTCTACATACGTGTGTGTGAATGCAGATCCTCCGGGAATCTCAGAGCACTTCAGTTCTTATCAAATACCCCTGAGGATACTTAAATTATTTAGTATGAAATCCTCCAGTGACTTCCTGTGTCTCTGTTTCCCACTCCCCTGCTGAGTCCACCTGTAAAAGGGCTCCATTTCCAGTTCGATGGAGAGTTTCCAGGAAGTTTTATGTCATGATCTGTTTCCCATTTAGCCACAACTCCTCTCTTAAACTGAACAAAAAACTGATGTGCAAATGCATATTCAGTCCTGTCTCCTTGTAAAACCAACTTTACTTTCTCCTACACAATCCTCCCTTACACTTACAGCGTCTGTATCCTGTTCCAGTGGAGCTAGTGCTGCAGAGCCTGCCTGGGGCTAACCAGCCACTGCCTGAGCTTAGCTTTGCCCTTTCTATGTCTAAAAATGGTTGCTTCCTTCTCTAGTTCCTCCAGCTTATGATAGTCCCACCGAGTCTGTTCAGTGCCCCCTTCCAGCAAACAGCCACCACCCTGGATAGCTGTACATGGCACCACCTTGGATGATTCTTTCTTTCAACCCCAGCCTTGGTGACCAGAAGAACAGGCACACATCACCATCCTCCTAGGCAGGGCACACTGTCCATGTGTGAATGGCCAAACACCCTCTCTCACACTGTTTTGTTGCCTATCTTCCCTTGCCCCTCCTAAGAGCAATCTGAGAAGAAATGTCCAAGGCAGAGCCTCCATTCTCATTGCATTCATTGCTGACTGTGCATCTGTGTGTATGCATGTTTGTGTTTGCACACACAAGTGCATGTATACAGACCGGCAGGCTCAGCAAAAAACACTCTAATGAGGAAGCTAGAACTTCTGTACTGAAGTCCTGTCTCTGCTCCTTCCTTCCTGTGAGGCTCTTGCCCCCCAAGGCTCCTCCATTCAAGGGGTGACTCCATCCTTACAGGAGCACTGAGAGGATTGGTGCAATATTCTCTGTAAAGTCCTCAGGAGATGAAAAGCGCTACCACCTACGTGTGCTTGTGTGAGACACTCCTGCCATTCACCTCCTCCAAAGGCGAGTTTTGCAGCTGCGTGCGAGTCCCCAGGCTGTGCACACCACACAAATGCCCTCTCTCCATGTCCTTTCTCCTGCTCTAGCCACGGCCACTAAGCCTTGCCATGAAGCTGCCCAACTGAGACAAGGGGAGGCTAGGGGGGAGGATGGTGCAGAAGGGGAGTAATTTTTTTTTTCTCTTTTCTTCATTCTGTGTCACTCACCCCAATGTATTGAGCATGAAAGACAAAACGAGCACAATCTCTGTGGGGTCAGGGACAACATGGGAACAGCAGCTGCCTCAGTGGTGTCCGAAGCTCGGTCTCCACACATTGGCCTGCATCCCTGTTTTGGCTGCTGAGAACTTGGGCCTGGCCACTTGAAACCGAGAAGCTGAAGCTGGGTTTGGGGAAGGCCCTCGGCACACCTGACTGAGCTCCGGGGAGCTCTGGTATGGCTTAGGGGACTGGCTGAGCTCCACCTGAAAGGGAGCTGGTGTAGTGGGGGCAGAGGATGCCATTTCCGTCCTCCACACCGGCTCATCCAATGTGGTGGCTGAGCGGGGCGCAAGGACAGTGGGTGCCAGGCTGCTCGAGGCTGGCATGGGAGCCGGGGTGGAGAACCGCCGGATCTCATGGGTCTTGGCTGTTTTCACAGGGACCTGCTTGGTGGCGGTGAAGGATGAGCTGGCATGTTGGCCTGTCTGACCAGAAGCCTCCTGTGTGCTGGGGCTCGGGGGCTCCCCAAAACAGAACATGGCTGACTTTAACTGATAGGGCTGGTGGCGCATGAAATCAATGACCTTGATCCCTGATTTCTGGCCAGGTGCCTTTTTCACTTTGCTCTCTGCTTTGCTAGCCTGAGACTTGCTGGCTGCCAGGGGATAGAAAGGGGAATGCATTGGGTTATAAGCTATTGGAGGGGGAGCTCGGATGTTGGGTGAATATTTCCAGGATGAGGGTAGAGAAGGGGAAGGAGAGGGGGTCCTGGGCTTGGAGTCTGGCTTCGGGGTTGTCTCCACCACATATTTGTCCATGCGGCTCTGACGTTTGGCAAAAAGCTCTGCCCCCTTGCCTTTAAGTTGAGGCATATCATGAGCCCCATTTACCAGTCCAGCGCCCTGCTGCTGTGGCTTTGGAGCCACTGGAGGTGGTGTCTTGAACTTACGGCCAGAGGACTGCATGAAATTGCAGGCCTCAGCACCCAGGCTGAGGAAATCCTCCTCAGGTCCAGACTCAAAGCCTGCCCCAGGATGGTCGCCTTTTGGCTTCTCATCCAAGTTCTGTACCAGAGATAGGAGTTCGGGGTTGGGTGAATTCTTCTTCTTCTCCTCAATGCGACTGAACATGGGTTTCTTGTTGCCCCGCCGGCGAGCTTCCTGCAGGATGCCTGTCCGGGGAGCTGGCACAGCAATTCTCTGCTCCCTCGAGGTTAAGGGCTCAGAGGGAGGTCGTGGTGTTGCTGGTGAGGTGGCAGGACATGGCTGCCTTGGCAGTAGGGAGCTGTTTACTGTGGGCTGTGATGGAGCTGGGCTAATATACAAAGAAGAAGAAGCTGTTCCAGGGACACGTGGTTGGGATGCTGCAGAGGCTGCCTCTCCTCCTGGCTTCAAGGGAGTAGACAGAAATATGGAGGCAGTGGATGTTCGGGCAGTATTGGCAGAAGGCTTAGTCTCTGCAGCACTTCCTCCCCCTCCTGGCTGCAACTCCTGCAGTGGGGCTGGCCTTCCTGGTGCAGGAATATAGAGAGATGTAGAGGAGCTGACTGCACCACGGTGCACTGGAACTGATGCACTAGAAGGTGCTCCTGGAGGCAGAGGTGAGAAAGGGGAAACCACCGTACTTTGCCCTCCCAGGCTTTCACTAGGCTTTTTGGGTGCAGATGGCTTGAAGGTAACAGAGGATGTTACTGGGCGTTGGCCAGAGAAGCCGGGAGTAAAGGGCCGTGCAGACCTGTTGAACATACTCGCAGTGGTTGCAGAGAATGGGTCAGGAGTGCCCGGGGGAGGGGGAAAGGCAGTGGGGCTGAGGACAGGCAGGCCTTGAGCAGGGAGCATGGCTGGCTGCTTGCCAGGCACTTGCACACCTTCCAGGTGGATGCTGAGGGGCACACTGTCTGCTTGCTGTGGCACAGGCATGTCTCCATTCACCATGCCCTGCGGTGGCTGGGCAGCTGGGGCAGGCTGGGGGCTCTTCTGCACAGAAACTCGCTCCACTGTGTACTTCCCAGCCCGCTCCCTCTGCTGCTCAAATAATCGTGCTCCTTTACCTGAGGCCTCGCTCAAACCTTTCTGCTTCTCTTCCTTCTGCTCAGAGTCTGACTTGGACTTTTCAATATCCAGGTAGGTGTTGTCCCAGTCTGAGTGATTAGTTAAGCTTCGGGCATCAGAGAAACCTTCCTCATCAAATTCAGACTCACTAGTTGGAAAAATTCCGTCTTCCTCTTCGTAGCAGCGGTCTTCGTCGACGCTCCCAAAGCTGACCAACGTATATTTCTTAGCCCTCTGCCTGCGCTTCTTGAACATCAGCACCCCCTTGGAGTGGGGGTTGGGTGCATCCGTCAGCAGGGATGCAATGGTTCTGCACTTGGTTTTGGCTTCTTTCACATTCTTCTCTTGAGTGCTCTCACGGCGGTGGAGCTCTGCAAGAGACAAGAAGAGACAAGCTCAGGGCTCAGCAATAGGCTAGGCTGGCAAATATGGGCAGGAATCTGGCTACAGGTTTCCTAGTGCTCATGTGAGGAGACACTCATCACCCCCTGCCCTCCCTGTCCTTCCTACCTTTACTAGTAGTGGCTTTAGGAACTGCTGATTCAAACCCAGTTGCAGTTTTCTCTTTCCCTGCAAGCATGACAAGGTAAGTCTGGGCAGGTGCAGGGAGGGAACCCCCTTACTCCAAAACTGGTCTCTGATTCCTGAACAGACCTGGGATTTCCTGTTCCTGCAGAAGGTGGCCAGGAGTCCCAGGCTGTTTCTCACAGTGCTTTTGCAGTGCATGCCCTTGCTCCTGGGAATTTTGACTCTTTAATTATCACTCTGAATTTGGAATCCTGCTTTGTGCAGATCTTCCTCCTACCACATGAAGGATTCCCAGGAGAAGTAATCTCTCTGATCCAGGAGCTTAGGAGGCAGCCATTGCTGCTGTTAGCACCCACATGTGCTGTGCCATAGGAGTGGTGCTTCTTGGGTGACTTCCCTACAGGCACAGCTGGGCTGCTCCCAATCTGGGCTCTGCAGTGCTGGCTGCAGGGTGAGCATGGGCCACAGCAACACCATGTGCAGAGCTCTTCGTTGCTCCCCAGAAGCAATGCAGTGGGCCCACAGAACAGGAGCCATGTTTTCATCCTTGCTGCAGTGCCTTGCCTGTGTGCAATGCCCAGCAAGGAAGAAGAGCATTTGCTCCTGAGCAAGAATCCCAGACCTCCACAACTGATCTAGGCCAGAAGGAATGCACTTACACAGGCTTGCCTGGAAAAGCCAACACCTGTTGGGATGCTGATATGAAAGTGCAAGATAATCATTTTCCACCTGCTCTGCCAGCCCAGCAGGCAGTAAAGCCCAAGGGAGGAACGCTGTGTTCTCTGCCTCTGTGCAGGGCAAGCAGCAGGACAGCAGGCACCAATAGTAACACCAAACTCAATTGTCCAAAGAGAAAGTATGGCCATGTCTAGAATCAGTGTTCAAGTGACAGAAATCAACACCAGCCTTGCACAGATGAAAAAGAACAAAGCCTGCCCCTAGTCTGATCTCTTATTTTTTTCTCCATCCTTTGCCTTATTCCCATTGTCTGTTTCTCAGCATGACAGAAGAGATGTCCACCCGCTGTCTAACTATTCATTTGTTAAAAAGCTGTGTAACATCTTGTCCTGCACTGACGTTCTCCAGAAGAAGGGACAATATTATGTCCTGGTGAAGTGACAGGACAGGACAGGACAGGACAGGAGAGAATGCTGCAAGCGGTGCTGGGGGATGGTGTTAGTTCAGGAGAAGATGGAAGCAGCTCAGTCCTCTGAAGATCTAACTTTGGACCATTTTATCACAGAGCATTAATTCAACAGGAAACAGCTGATGTGGCAAAGTGACCAGCACCCGGGTACAGCAGGGAACAGAGATCTTCACTAGCAAGGATAGTGGTTTCTCTGAGGGCTTCGGATGTCCCCAGAAGGAAGCTAGGCTGTACAACTGTGGCAGCTGTCATTGTTCCCTCCTGCACCAGTGTAACCACAACAGAAGCAGCTTACCACATGCTAAAAGTAAGATACTGATTTGCACAGCAATCATCCTTCCAGGCAGCTTAAAATCATGAAAGGAAAGACTCTTCTCTAGGTTTGCAGCCATTCCATAGCATATGCTCCCCAAAGGGGAGCCCTGTAGTTTCAGATCACCTCACTTGGATGCTCAGTCCATTCCTCCCCTTTCCACCCAGAAGACTGGAAACAGAGCAAAATCAGGACTGGGCTGAAGAAAGGCCTCACTTTTGTACTGGCACTTGCTGATCTAAGGCTCTGCAAAGCTCTCTTTACCAAATGACTCAGCTTTGCTTAGGCTTTCGGTGAGACCCAGTGCTGTCCATGGATGATCATGGGCTTGTCTCCAAAAGATCTGCTGTCCATGATGGAGGTGAGCTATAGCCCCTGAAGGTTTGCCCACTCTGCTTAGAAATCTGTATGTCTGTGTCCGTACAGAGGTGTTCACAGTGGAAGAAACAGGAGAGCTTTCTCTTTTGCTACGAGCATCCAGTCACTACACCTCCAGCTTAGAAGACCCTTATCCAGCTCGTATTCTGCTTCTAAATTTACAAATAGAAGAAGTAGCACTACAGAATCTAAATCAAGCCCAGAATATATGAACTTTGGGCATGAGTGATTCATGCACAGATTTCTGGCACTGGGAGCTAACAGCTAAGGAACTACACTTTCCAGAGTAAATGGCTGTGCAGCCCCTTCTGCCAGCAGAGCACCATGAAAGGGCTCACCTCTACAGTTTGGAGCTAGCAAATACTGACAGAGAAAATTTAACAGCAGCTAGTCTTGACTGTGATTACACCAACTCTTGGTCCTGGTTCAGCGCTAATATCCATGTATGGCTCCCCTAGGAAGTTGTTCTGAAGTGCCCTGTGCTTTAATGTCTGCTGGCCCGCAGCAGCTGACAGCTAAGCCCCTCTGGGACCTGAGACTTGCCTCCCTGTTCTCTTCTTCCTCCTTTCTTTCTCATGAAAGGCTAAAGCACATGACTAATTATCCCCATTCTCCCACCAGAAAAATGATCATAGTATTCAAGCCACAATCTCCTACAACAGTTTAAGAAAGCTGGGGAAGAGAAATCTTCCTGAGATGACTTGCTGAAGAGAAAGTGAGCAAGAGAGAGAAGAAAAGAGTGAAAAGAAAAGCAAAAGAGGGAAAGGAAAGCGAAGGGAAGGGAAGGGTAGGAAAGCGAAAGGAAGGGAAGGGGAAAGGGGAAAGAGAAATAAAAAGAAGAAAAAGGAAAAGAAAGGAAATGGAAAAGAAGGGAAAAGAAGGGCAAGGCAAAGAAAAAAAGAGAAGAGAAGAGAAGAGAAGAGAAGAGAAGAGAAGAGAAGAGAAGAGAAGAGAAGAGAAGAGAAGAGAAGAGAGAAGAGAGAAAAGAAAAGAAGACATGTACCTGCATAGGGCTGATCCAAGCTTGAGAATACAGAGTCCAGGCCTGGAGAGCTGGGCATGTCACAACGCCCGTTTAAATCACAACTCCCCATAAACAGAGAGAGAGGCAATGAGAGAGAAGGAAAGCAGCTCCCTGCTGGAGCAGAACCAAAACTCTGAACTGTCCAAGTCCTTTGCTATCAGCTCCACAAGCCTTTTAAAGCCTCTCTTTTGTCTCATAGGCATTGCTGCCGAAAGCCGTGAGGTCACTCTGTCTATTTTTATCTTCCTAGCTTCATCACTGAGCAGTGTGATGGACATTGTCACCTGGCACTTAAACACCCTCCTTCTTTCTCCCAATCTCCACTCCATGGAAGAGAAACTCCTCTTTTATATTTAAAAATGAGAAAATATGCTCCCTACTGTCACTGCAGCTGTGGTGCAACATTCAGGGAAGAAACAGTGTTTCCAGTACCTCAACATCCAGCATTTCCATGCTAAAGAACCCTTCAAATAGTTGAAGCTAACATAGGTCTCATATCCCAGCACAGGGAAGCAGAGAAACCTGCCCAGGAGGAAGGCAACTTTCCTTCTCTGAAACCCAAGAATGCATCCCAATTCCAAGCAAATATTTGGAGAACAGTAGTGGGGAGGAAAGCTTTCTTTTTCTATGTATATCAACTTCCTTTCACATCTCAGGAGAACTAGTCTGTGAAGCAGATTCCTGGATTAGGACTGAGGAACATTTACTAGAAGAGCATTAGGATCTTGGATGCTGGCAGTGTAGTTGTTTAGTTCTGCAGTGGCAGAAGGTCTTACTACAACCCTGAAGAGTGTGGCTGTGCCCACAGAAGGTGACAAAGGGTTTGGAGGCCAACAAGTGGTGTATTGGCAGCACCATTCAGAGCTCATGTGTTAGAGACTGAGAAGTGCTGAAAGACAAGATGCGGTTTAGGGAGGACTCAAGGTGGACGGGGAAGAGAGGAGCTCTGCATCTGTCTCCCTGCACTTTGGCTAGGGCTTGTCCTATTGGCTTGTTCTCTGCAGGAGCAATAGGTGCTGTGAGGAAAACACAGAACTGTGGCTGAGTGATGCTGCCCGGTGGTTTTCCCTGCACAGCAGTCCCACTCTTAGTGACACCATCACTCAGGACTCAAGCAGACCGTCTCTAGTGTTAGTGAGTCTAGAAAAGTGAAGGTCTGACCATGCCTCTTGAAATCCATTAGCCATTGCTGCCCTCCAAGGAAGACAACTGTTGCAGGCAACATTGCTATAAAAGATTTGTCATGCTTCATGCATGCTTTTAGAGCAAGAGAAATGGATGTAGCTTAATTTCTTCTTCTTTGATTAATATTTATACTCATTGTGATACAGTCTCTTTGGAAAAGCCTTATAGAGTCTTATATCTGCAGTATGCAACTGGAAACTAGAAATTGTTCTGTGGTACAGAAACACTTCTCTATTAACAGCATTCAAATGGAATAGATAAAAGAGTTAACAGAAGAATAGAGGAGTTACAATACTCTCCTAAATTCTGCTGCTGTGGTGGATAATTTCTACAAAAACCTCTTCTATAGCACTCATTTTTTTTTCTTAATTAAATTCTATTGAAATAATCAATAAGAAATAATATTTGCTATTAAGCGAAGCTTACAAAGTCTTTTTCATATATTACTTTAACTAGATTTCACTAAAGAGAATGAATTAAGTTACTAATTTAAGTGAAGAGAAGCATAAGAAGTATCTTTTCAAGATCAGGATCTGGTACAAGAAAGCATTTTAATGTATGCTCAGAAAACTACGCAACAAGCAGCTTATATAATGTCAGAAACTATGTGTTCACTACGAAACAAACAACAGTAGATTTTATTACTGAAGACCAAATTCCAGAAAAGCCATTACCATTGAAAATAAACATACTACTAATTTCAGAGATAAAGAACCTATTTCTATGTGATGAAAAACTATTTGTTCACTATTTTTTTTTACATGGGATCAACTAGAATTTTGTTTTTCAAGCTATTTATGTTAGACAAGGTCATTTTTCCATGGCTAGTGTTGCAGATATCTCAGTAAGTCATTAGAGGCTATAGACTTCTCATATTTTTCATATCTGGAGCCCTTTCAAAATAAGATTTGAATAGGTTCTATTGGCCTTCCAAGTATTTCCCTGTTGTAAGCCAGCCTTTCAAGCTACAACCAGTGCTGGAATTGGAAACCATAAGGTAGAGGAGTATATATTCTTTTACTTAAAATAACTGGTATAACTCCTGGGACAGAAAGCTTATTTTGCATACTTGGATTTTTGCACACTTCCATCATGTAATCTATTCATAATGTAAAATACAGCTACTAACTTCAGCTCTGATTCAGCAGGCTACCAGCTTGTGCTTTGATCCTGCTGAAGTCTGCAACACTTAAGCATGTATCTAAAGTTGAAAATATATTTAAGTACCTCCTGAAATGTAAAAATTTTCCTAAATACCTAGTGATTTTAAGAGCTCCCACTGAGACACTGCCCCACTATGATCTCTTGCTTTCAGAGAAATAGAGATCAGGTAAAATCAAGCTTCTCTGCAGGTGTATCTACAGCCTGTGAGAGCAAAACACCCACTAACTTTGCATTTTTTTCACAATTCTTAGCCATTCTTGGACTCCAACACTGCTACTGAAGAGTCCTACCAGGCAGAGAGGAAGAGAAGACATTTCTATGCATGGCTGCAATGTATTAGTCTCACAGTATCTTGCTGGAGACTTGGGTAGCTTGTTCATTCAAAAAAATCTCTTTCAGTTGAATGAGAGCTTGTGTTTTTTTGTGCGTTGGATAGAAATGTGTGCTCAGTGCAAAAGGTAGCACACATGCCTAGCTTCCCTGTACTGACAGCTCAAACCCAGGCCCTAGATGTTCCCTACGTAGTCTTCTGCAACAAGACTGCAAAGCAGAGTCCTTTTGCCAGGGCAACACCTGTTGAGTCTCCTAGTGAATCTGTCTTTTGCATTTTTAGCCTGATTTCCTAAGAACAGCTTATGCAGTCATGCTATATGTCTTTCAGTCTTTGTGTTTCACCTGAATAGCTTTTGAGCCCATTTGTTAATTTTAAAATTATGAAGTCACAAAGATACTAAGCTCCTATAAGTTTACATTAAAATAGGTGGCTGGACAGAGGAGACAGGCCCTACTATAGGAAATGGGAAGTCTGGATGCAGTCTTAATTAGACACCAAAAATGGAAGAATGACAGAAAAGAGAGTTTATGAGCTCCGATTTTGAATGTGAGAGGCATCAGACAGATTTGCTTTTTACTAGACATGAGAGAATGAGATATCAAGTAGAAGACAAATTAAAAGGATACCAGCTACTGTTAATTCTCACAAAACTGCTTGACCTCTGACAACAGGGTACTGCTGATTCATCTTCTCTTTGTCTTTCAGTGTTTCAAGCATCCACTCTCTAGCGATACAGGCAAGCATATGTTCACCATCTCTGTCTGTGCATCTGATTAATCCTGCAGTATTTGCCGTTTATCCTTGTTATCTGATTGATTTTAGTTGCTTTCTGCAACCTACCAAGCTCCCACTACATTTTAAAAATCCAGCTGTTCACAAGACAACTGTAGGCACCTTCCATGCTTATGTCATCTGCTGATTAACATACGGCAATCTCCACTGCATCCTCAGGCCATTCATTGAAAATGGTATTATTGCTATTTCCTGTTACTGCTCGGTAGGTACAACACAGGCAAGAGAAATAAAAATATTTTAAAGATTCACTAGGATGAGTGTGCAATCAAAAAACAGATGAAAACACGATTACAGTGGACCTGGGAACTCTTCCGAGCTCCTCGATGCAGGTAACCCACCTCCCTCCCCCGTGCCCCCACACACCTTGTTTTTTGTGGGAAGAAAGATCAGAAAGAAGCCGCAAGGTGTCCCAGCCCCGTCTCGGTTCTGAACAGCAGCAGTTTCAGGGCTGCGAGGTGCCCCACAGCACATACCCCCTGCTCTGTCTAGATGCAGCAAGAGGACAAGATCCTCTGACAGAAGAGAGAAGGATTGGGATTTTTAGTCATCTGTCTCTTCCCCAGTCACATATCATTGAGGTGGAGAGGACATTTGACTGACATATGTCAGTGTTTAAAGCTCCATGGTGAAAATATAGAGGTAGTCCTATTGGATTCAGAAGTGCAGTGAAACACTACTACCAACTTAGCCAGCTAGCTAACTTGACATCATGAGACATTAATAGTTATGTTCTGTGTTCTATTCTTGGCCAATTGTGCCCGCACCTTGCAGTAGTCCCCCTCATCCATATTTTGCTAGTTGGAAAAGTCATGTGGAACTATATCAGATGTCTTACAGAGGTCAGCATATACTGTGTACACCTTATTTCTTTAGCCACTAGGCCTGTTATTTTACCAGACAGGTCAGCAAGCGTCTCTTACTTTAGTTTTGATTAATCCATATTGGTTTTAGTGATTGTCTTGCTTTCTGTGAAGTGCATTCAAAATAATTTTCATTCACCTAACTGAAGCTAAACTTACTTTTTTATGATCCCCAGAGCCAGTGCCTGTGCTATTCTTGGTCTCTTTTCACTGAGACCCTTCCCATCATTCCAGAGTATTTATCAATGACTTTGATATCAATGACAGTGGGAAGAAAGATGAGAAAGAAGCCGCAAGGTGTCCCAGCCAGGTCTCGGTTCTGAACAACAGCAGTTTCAGGGCTGCGAGGTGCCCCACAGCACATACCCCCTGCTCTGTCTAGATGTAGCAAGAGGACAAGATCCTCTGACAGAAGAGAGATGACCAGCTTGACCGTGCAGTACCTACCGAGCAGTAACAGGAAATAGCAATAATACCATTTTCAATGAATGGCCTGAGGATGCAGTGGAGATTGCCGTATGTTAATCAGCAGATGACATAAGCATGGAAGGTGCCTACAGTTGTCTTGTGAACAGCTGGATTTTTAAAATGTAGTGGGAGCTTGGTAGGTTGCAGAAAGCAACTAAAATCAATAAAATGACTATCTGTCATTTATCAATGACTGAGGGCTGTTCTGACACAATTTCCACTAATTCCCTACATAAAATCTCTAGAGAGAATATGATTGAGCCTTGTCCTTTTCAGTATACTCATAGTATATGTATATTTAGATATGTTGAATCTACTCATCTCTGTTCCTGCTTGTGCATATACTAAGGGACAGATCCTTGGTTAACATAGGCATACATAAGCATGTATACTGACAACAGTGAAGCTTTACAGATTTCACAATGAACTGATCTCTCTTCCTATGATAGATTTAGTGGAAACTGAAGAATGATATTTGTCAGGTTCACAGTTTCCTCTTTCCTAACCACCATTTTCCCTCGTTCTTGTTGAGCAATAACCCTACAGTTTAATTACCCTTTGTCAAGGTCCTTTTATGCCTCTCCTTTTTATGCTTCTCCCTCCCCTATCACTGTCACTTTGTCTCATCATTTCAGTGTTGTCTCTGCGTAGTTTTGGCTACTTGTCCCATTTCAGCCTTTTCAGCAAGTCCCGTATCACTTACTTTCAGACCTGATGGAGGCAACCCTGCACAAGGAGAGGAACTCCTGTTGCCTATTTGCATTAAGATTTTTTCAGCTCAGCTCTGAAAATCCTGGAACCTAGAAACTATCAGGTTGGCTGAGACAGCCTAGGGGATTATTTATATAATTGTTTCAGTGTGATTATTGCTCTAATCACCTTGAGATCTGAGCACATTGCATACTTAAAACACACACTATGAATGTTGCCAATTAATAGCAACAATTTAGCTGAATCCCATTACTCCCCATCAGCCTTACACATCCTGTCAGCCATTAGCTAACCAAAGTCACTCTACAAGTGCATGCACTGAGGCAGGCTAAGCTAGCTAAATGTGTATGGCAGCATATTCTGAAAAATCGCTAACCTGGGCCCTCCAAGGACCATGGAAGAATGATCTCAAGAGAGAACTGCTGTCACCATTTCACCATCAGCAAGATCTGGCTATGTCTGAGGAACTGTGCTGCAGAGTCAGAGTCCCTCCCCTGACAGTAACAGCATAGAGAAGTAATAGCCGAGCTAGCTGATAGTTTAAAATAAAAGCACTAAAAAAACATCTAGAGCTGGAAATCCTAGGACAAAAGTGAGTGTACCTCTTCACTTCAAGGATCAGATACAGCTTTTCTCCAAACATCTTCAGATACTAAAGATCCTTCCGTCACTGAGAACAGTATATCCAACTGGATTTATTGAGTGAGTGCATGTTCACCTAAAACCCTATCTCTGTCAGGCTCTGGGCAGTAAGATAGCAGTGAGGTACTGAGCGGAGAGAAGCTGAGCTCAGAACAAAGCTCTACCAGCTTTACTTACAGTGCTGCAGTCCACAGCATCTTCCATTGAAATGCTGGCCAAGAGCGATGCCCAAAGGGAATGATGCTGGATGTCTTCAGCAAGAACCCCTGAGGAGGATGGCAGTTGCTTATGACAATTTCTGTGATTGCTCAAGAAAGAAGGACAAATTCATCCACACTAGCCAGGAGAGTCAACTACCATACAATCTCTGTCTGCCCATGCAGTTAATACATCAGCCAGAAAATACCACTTGTGTGCTTTGGACAGAAGAAGAATATAAACCAAAGACATAAGGACAAAAGGCATACCATACTGAAGCCTGAAACTGGATTGAGAGGGCTCCAGATGCACTATGTTTATCTCAGTGTTATCTTCTTTACTAGAGCCTTCCAAGCTGCAGAGAATTCAAAACTGAATGTTAATACTAAGTGGAAGATTCTTAAGCAAAGATGTCCAATTCAATTGCATACACCAATGTATTTTTCTTGATTTCTCAGGTGGAGACAATTCCCAGTTTAATGTGAGCTGAAGTGAGATCAGATTCTCTATCTGTGATTCAACCACAGAGGCAGTTCTTCTTGTTCTCCTAGGCTGGCTGCTCACTGAATAGCACAGACCAAGGGTTATTCAGCATTGCTTCATACTGCTAGAAACAGACCTCCTATAAGATCAATAGTTCAGGCAATGAATCTTGATTTCCTCCTGGTCTATGCAGAAGGCCTTTCAATTCTCCCTTAAAGCAGCTAGGATGGGGACAGTTGATGACTATTGTAAACCGTTTGTCTTCTAGACTGTAGAAAACAGCAAAAGCATTAAGCAAGCCTAATATCCATCATTAGCGTCACAGTTGTCAAAACTGAAGGCCAAGTAGAAAATGTGGTGCAGTAAGTTCAAACTGGCATTCAGGGACTTTATCTTCTTCACAACTCCTGTGGCCTACACCCATTGTAATGAGCTGATAGTTGGCTTGTTACACTCACCCTCTGCAGAGAAGTGTGATTGCAGTCACTCTTGGAAGAAGAAATCTGTATCGCCCTCCAGTGAATAGGCCACTTATTTATAAGCATCCTATCTTGTCAAGTAATGTTGCTGTACATTCGCTTCAAAAAAGAGGATTTCCTTTTCTGATATGGAATAGAGTAACTTTGATGAATCTGCACAGGCAGCCAGGCCCATATAAAGCAGAGGAGGAAATTTCCCCACCCATTTTTTCCTCCCTTCCCCCACCATACATGGAAAGGCTCTTGAGTCCTAGGAACTAAAAATAGTCCAGTGGATAAGTTTAAATTGAGATATTTTGAAGCACTTCTTGCAGTGACAAAAATTCCTACAGTGTGATAGCAAGTAAAGACTAGACTGCTATCCTGGTATGCCTGTCTTCTGCCAGTGACTGGTATTTCCAGTTGGTGAGAAAGCCTGAGCTCATTCCGCATGTGAGACAATTTAGGATGGAGGTGAAATTATAGCACACTTTACAGTGCCCAGGTGTCTGAGGAGAAGCAGCCCTAGCTATAGATGGATCCCAAGCTTCCCAAGGTGGGGGGAGCATTTGTGCAGAAGGGAGACACCACAAGAGCTATCACAGAGCTGGGGGGAATCGAGGAACCTCACCAGCAATTACTTGTACCAGGTATAGGCTGATTTTCCTTGTCAGAAGGCCTTGCTTTCTGCTAATCTCCTGCAACTTAATCAGATTCTTTTACTTCTGTTTTCCATCTTGTTATCGCTTACTTCCCTGCTGCCCTGTCCAGGCAGCACAGAAGTCACCACTGGGGAGGACATGGCTTGACCCTTGACGGTAATGATGAATTAGGAACCTAAAGCCCCCCACCTTCCCCAAGAACTAAATTACGTCTTTAAACAGAGCAAGTGGCTGTTACAGTGGAAAGGAAATGAGTCTGTACTTTCATTTCTTAAGACTGGGCAAAATATTGGCTATTAAAATACTGGCTATTCATGGGTATGAATACCTTCCTGTAGTTCATTTAAAATAGAGCATAAAGTTTGCTAGATGTTCTCATGCCCCACTGAGCAAAACAACAAGATGCACAGTAGCCACCAGGTAGCAATGAAGACTGAAGTCTCTATTACTTGTAGGGCAAGTTCCCCACACTTGGATGGTGAGTGGCTCTTCAATGCCCTGCCTGTCTGCCCTAGCAATGATCTGAGTCGTGTTTGAGCTGGCATGTCCCAACAAACTTCTGGCAGTTGTGTCCTGTGGAAGGTCAGGCAGATGGAGGAGCTCATCCCACAGGCTGGAGAAATAAGTCCATACCAACGTGCAACTTCTAATAGGGTGGGAACTTTGAAGGAGACATGGCCAAACCTCCCTGCAAGGGCTGCTGCCTCTCTAAGCCCTTATGTCTTTGCTGGGGAAGGAGAGGCACATCACAGCAGCTGACTGCATGCAGGGCATCAGTGGTACTTCCTCCTCCCCATGCTACTTTTGTTCCATCCCATCTACTGCCAAATCATCCTCTCGGGCTGCTTGTACTTGCCACCATGCAGTGGCTGCATCTGCCTGTTCTGCTTCTGAAGTCAAATCCTTGGCTAGTATAAGTAAGTGAGCTCCATTTGCTCCCGTATTACTGCTGTTCAAGGCAAATGTTAGACAGCAGTGTTGCCCCTAGCAATTGCTGTGTGATTTATATCCTCTTAGCACAGGCTGGGAAAGCAGCTGTAGTTGTCAGGAAGTGGGAGGTTTGATGAAAAAAAAACGTGTACTGAAAGAGGGCGATCAGATGAAAACTGCCAGAAAATGAATCAGTAGCAATCAGAGCATAAATACTGATCATTCATCAGGGTGAGGGTAGGAAAGAGGGTCAGGGGAGTATGAGAAGCATTTCATGGTTTCGTTGATGATCTTGAGGATTGTATACAATCAGCCAAGATCAGATTTGTAACACCACCAGAACGGAAGGAAAGTTTAACAAAAAAGGGGATGCAGGGGCTGAATAAACTTACAAATGATCTGGAAAGCTCAAAGCTCTGGAAAGCATTCAGTAAGGTGAATGTTGAGAAAGCGAAGATCTAAAAAAGCTCTACGGATAGAAAATAAAGAGCAGAGCTACAGATCTTAAGTCTGAGAAAGCCCAAGAGCTGACAAGCCCTAGCAGTCTTACTGAGATCCTTGCAGGCCAATAGAGCTTTAAAAAATGTCAGTCGCAATTCTCAGTGGTGTGAAAAAGAACTTTCTGTTTCTCTGTTCTGGCACATGAATTTCACCTATTCATCTGTAGATTTAATGTTGTTTCTGGGGAACTCTCCTGCAATTAGACCTGCAGTTCTCTTTGCTTGAGGTGCAGGGGCAGATGGGAAAGGGAGAAGGTCTCTCACTTAAGAATGACTGTGAAAAGTTATAATGAATACAAACGATAAGAAAAATTCTCCAAAACTCAGAGCAAACATCAGAGCAGGCAAGAGAAAGCTGGAGAATTGCATTCTAGGAAGCAGAGGCAAGGAACCATCTGGTAACAGTCCCAACCAAAAAAAAAAAGATTCACATAGAGTTATTCACATTCTTATGTCGCAATGGCAGCTGTGGCAAGATAAGGAGGGTTTGCTGAGCAGGTACACTGGGCATGTGTTTAGAGAGGTAGTTAATGCTGCAAAAGACAGAGATCTGATTAGGTAGCAAGAATGATTCCTAAGTGCCTGCTGCCTGTACGTCAAGTTCTGGGCTCCTGTCACTGATCCTCCAAGTCCTCTACCCCAGTTAAGTCAGTTTTTAAAAACTTGCTTAGTTTCTAAGCGATGAGCTTGATTTTGCCTCCACATTTACCAAAGCTCAGGAGTCCCCTGTCCCAGTGGAGGCTATTGTGCTTTGGGTATTGCTAAGGAAAAGTAGGGAAAGAGAGCTTTAAACTCTGCTGGCTCCAAAGAGCCGTAGCAACTTGAGGCAGACGAATCAATGTATTCCCAAATATCCTTCCAAATTTGCCGCTTCCTGGCACCAGATGCAGCGCCATGTGCTTCCTTTGCCTATATCTCCTCTGCAGGCAGCCTCTCCTTGTGAGTCAGAGCAGCTCAGGAGTCCCCCATCTGCCTACAGGAGGTGTGGGTGCTCTGTAGCTCTGCTAACCCCACAATGAACACCTTTGTCCTACTTCCTTCCTTCTTTGCTTCCTTCCTTCCCAGAGTCAGTGGCTAATGACCATGATTTTCTTTTTTCTTTTCATGGCTACTGTGCATCAGCATAACCAAGACATAGTGATCTGTCTTCACATTACTTGCTAATTCAAGAAAGGGCCAAGCTGGTATGTGAATTGCCGTGAAGCTCTGTCATCCGTCCATGGCAGAGCTATGCTGTGACTCTTACATAAGGACATCTATGGTCAACATAATCCAAAAGGCAGGGGTATTAGGAAAAATAAAATATTATCTCAGTCTGCAATGCTTCTAGGAACCCTCCCTCTAGCTGGCAATAGAGCTGCATCACCTTCTGCCATGGGATATTATCTTGCCATTAGAAATGCTCTGCATTAAATACATGGCTTTCCTGGGAGCCTTCCCTACTGACGCTGTCCATGGAAATAAGCCTTGATGTAAAGCAATTGCTCATCCACTGCTAGGACTATCAGGTGACAGCAAGCAGCTGAACATGCCTTTCTGAACATTCGCCTCATGCTTGTACATTATTTGAAGGGGAAAAAAATAGCTTCATCCTCAGGGAGGCTGAAATTTCGCCCTTCTTTGATCTCCTAAGGAAAGTGAATGCTAATGGGGAGCAGTACAAGGCACCAGCTCAGTTGTACTGCCTAGAAGGGCCTGAGCCAGGGAATCAGCTGAGTCTGTCCTCTCAGCGTGGAGCAGAGCAGTAAGCCAGTGCCCTGCCTGAAGGAAGCAACTAGATTTGAAAGTAACCTCCAAAGGATCCCTTAAGCAAAGTAGATAGAGGAATGTTCAGCCCAATGAAAAGAGAAAAGAGAGGCTTAACAATTGTCTTGCAATGTTATTTGCTCTGGAAAAACATACCTAGCATTTAGAGAAGAGAATTAGAGTTAGAACCTGTGTCTTTTATTTCTATTAACTTTTCTACATCTCACTTTCCCAGTTTGTAATAAGGGCTCCCATGAGCAATTCTCCAAGTTAACTCTCTCGGTAAAGTCAGTTTTTAAAAATCTACTTCATTTCTAGGCTCAGAGAAGTGTAAATTAGTCAATCATATTGATGACCTTGTTTTTAACAGAGTCAGATAGATCACAGCTATGAAGTCAAAGCTTCACAGCTGTGAAGTCAAATAGGATCTTGCTCTGCCTTTGTGTTTGTTTTTGAAATAACAAACATGTAGCAGAAAGCAGAAAACATATTCACAGTCAAGGTCACTTCAGGTCCCTGACCGTGTACCACAGTATCTTTCAGTGCTTTATTCCACTTGGAAAAGTGTCAGGTAACAGAGGTCCACTACAAGGAACTGTCAGAACTAACTAATTTACCTGCTCCTACATGTCCTTGCTGGCAGCCCTCTGCTACTCATACCTTAAAAGAGACCAATTCTACCAGAGCTTAGCAGCTACTGCTGCAGCCACACACCACCACCCTTGCTGCAGCAAATGACTGCAGAAAACATCCACCAAACATGGATGTAGACAAGCCCCTCCTTGAGCTTGACAGGGTGAAGCAGTCCCAAGGAAATAAATGAGCTACTGCCACCGCTCCTGTAGGACTGGGCTGTCGGCAGATGATCTCCTTACTTGGTCCTTAGTTATGTGTAAGGTCATATGTCTTTGTGCCTGAGGAGGGATGATATGAACCAGGGGCTCCTCTGAGGTCCCTCTGAGTGAGCCTTGTGCATGGACACAGATAGCTAAGGAGCAAACTGAAGTCACTGAGATCACTGAATGGCCTAAGAAATTTAAACCCCAGTTTCTTCCCTGATAGCATCATTTCCCCTGCATATTCTCCAGCCTAAAGTGAATCCTAGACACTGAACCCTTTGTCTTATGTGTTGTGTGGGACATCCTGGGGGAGCTAGACCCCTGTGTCAAAATTGCAGTAGGAAACCCCAGTCCCTACAGGGCTGACTTGGCTTGGCTTCATCCCACACTAGAGGAATTAACCCCCTTCCCACACTAGAGGAATTAACCCCCTTGACACCCATAGGAACAGGGCTTTTGGAAGGAGAGCCCATGCAGGGAGAGGATAGGCGCGAGCGGCAGGATGCCGAGGACTTACTGGCCTGCTTGGCTTTCTCTGCATACGTGGTGGTTAGGTCTTCATCAACGGGATGCTCAACAGGCCCCACCATGGGGATGAGATGGCGCTCTGCTCGGATAGCCTTGGTGGCATGGGGCAGCAGCAGGGCCTCTGGAGAAAGCTCCTGTCCCTCCGGTGAGGGTGGCTGCAGCTGCCCCTCACTATCTGAGAAAGGGGTGTCTGTGCGGCTGCCAGGCATGTAGGCAATCTCCCTCTTGGCCACCCCACCAGAGCTGGCCGCCTCAGCTCCCTCCTGCGCAGCAGCCTCTGGGGTGCTCTCATAGCCACTCTGCTCAGACAAGGACACCTCGTCCTGAGGTGCGTCCGCTTTGCTGGTGGTGCTGCCTGGCGGGGAGCGCGGGCTCTTCTTGCGGGCTCGGCGGTGCTTCTCTTGAGCCACATTGTCGGCATCACTGTCCGTCTCACCATAGTAGGCTTCACTGTCTGGAGGTGAGGTCAGGCTCTCCAGGCGCCTCTGCGGCCTCTGCGGTGGCTGGGGCTGTGCTGGGGCTGGGGATCCTGCCGGTTCAGAGCTGAGCAGCTGCGCTGGGGGGCTGAGTGGGGACGGTGGAGAGAGCACTCGTTGCCCTGGGGAAGGGGAGCGCTGGAGCCGGGGGCCCGTCTGGTCACCGCCAACTATTCTGTGGGGAGAAGAAAAAGCAACGAGTGAGGTCTGGGTGATGGGGAGCTGGAAGGGAACCCCTGCATGTGCGGAGAGAGTCCACTGGTGAGGAAGGGATGAGGACTCGGAGCTGGGGTTCAGGTGCCTTTCAGGGGCACAGACATCTAAAGTGCAGACACCAAGGCGAGACTCATCTCTGGTATCAGCTACATGCTATCATCCTGATTTTCTGCTTCATGACCTCTTTCAAAACCAAGTGTTAAACACATGAAAATCAGAATGCCCTAGAGAGCAAAAAAAATCTGCAGAGCCAGCTTAATCAGCTCCCCAGACCTTTCTCCTCCGGAGATGAATTTCTGCATAGCAAGCATCCCCCAGTAGAAAGCAATGTGCTGCTTCCAGGCCACAGCCTGCAGCTTCCCTGGTGCCTCAGCCATCCCACCACACTCCAGATGTTACTGGCGGCTTGAATTGCATCTTAGAGTTTTGTCAGCTGGGCAGGGCAGTCAGTCCCACTGCTGGCTGCTGGAGGGAGAACTGGCTACACTAGTGGGAAAGACCCAGCTCTGCTCTCCTCCTCTTCAAGAGTTAGGCTGAATTCCAAAGGCAATTTGACCCTGGACCATATAGATAGGGCAGAGAACTTTTTTCTTCCCTTGCCAGGGCCACCAAGGCTTGTTGTTACAAAGGAGCCCCAAGTATGTGCTTTCTGGGCTTGCGTGCTGCAGAGCCAGGCAGAGTGTTGCCTCTGGAATCACAGAACGGTGGAGGTTGGAAGGGACCTCTGGAGATCATCTGGTCCAACCCCCCTGCTCAAGCAGGGTCACCTAGAGCATGTTAGACAGGGTTGCATCTAAGCAGGTTTTGAATATCCCCAGAGAAGGAGACTCCACAGCCTTTCTGGACAACCTAAAAAGTCCTGGCAGCGGTGGGATTCGAACCCACGCCCCCGGAGAGACTGGAGCCTTAATCCAGCGCCTTAGACCGCTCGGCCACACTACCACACAGTGAGGTTTATGATTTGAATCCTGATTCATTTTTTTCCAGCCTCTGAAGTGTGAAAAATTCCTGTTCATGACAAATGCAAACCTTGTTGGAAATTAAGGGCTTGGCAGTTTGTCAGTTTATTTTTTTAATAATGTTTACTCTTATGAACTCTCATTTGGCTCCCCAAACAAAACATAGAAGTCCTTCTTTTTCTTTAAATACTGGATCAGCTAAATGAAAAGCATTACTGCTTGTAAGCCTGTTTGTCTTCTGCACTGTCCATTCAGGTCATAGTCTCTCTCCCTCTCTCTCTCTTTTCACACACATCCCGCCCCAAACGGAAATACACATACGACCTTTCACACTCCAGAGTCATTCAGCTACCTCTTCTGCGTGAAAGGAACTGACTATGGTTTTCCCAGGGAGTATAAATACGAAGTGGGAATAGAGACGTGATCAGACAGCAATACTTGATGAATCTTCCACTACCCAAGATGAAGCCAACTAGTTATGTTATTCCCAAAGCATCTCGTGTTGGCTCCCTGTCCTGCCTTTGTCACTTTTCTAATTCAAAGTGTGCTGATTTTGGCCCAGAGGAATTTGCCCCGGCACCTGTTGGCTGCAGATAGGCTCCAATGTGGTGAGACAAGGCCTTGGCATGGGACCAGGTACTATTCTGGCCAACTTCTGCAGGGTTCACTCATCACACGTAATCATAGCTGGGGTATTGGGTGAGCATATCAGAACACACCAGGCCATGTTCCCTGAAGTGAAGGGGAGGATCCTTCATGTTGACACTTTCCTTTCTTCTCTGAGCACTGCCCACCTCCATCCTCGCTTTAGAGACACCCTCAACCAGGATGATTCTCCCTCACCACTGCTCACCCGGTGTTCTCTCTCCTTAGGACTGCAAAAATCACATCTTCACCATGGCCTATATACTGAGAGCAACTTCTGTTTTTGGAGTAGTGCAGATTAGCTGGGACCTCACAGAGCTTTGCTGCCCTTGTCTTTACATGATTAATTTACAGCTTGGGCTTCATCCAACATGCACTGAGGCACAGGGTTAACTTTAGCACTGGTAGAACCAGAGAACTCACTGGGGCCATTTTCATGCTTAAAGCTGACACTTGTCTCCAGTATTCTGCTAGACTAGCAACTTTGCTAGAGAGACTTCTTCCTGGAAAAGGGGACTTATCTACCTATCTCTTAGTTTTGTGGAACTCTTTTTTACACTCCACTGGACTACCATGACCTCCTGTAGCAAATGTTTTGGGTAATCTTTCTTTCACTCTTTGTCTTGGCCCAGTTATCCAATGAGTAGTTAAATCCATTTCTACCAAATAATTATTTATCCATAATGAACTGAAGGTTTTATTAATTCCTGAGATGAACTACGTATGGCAACTACCTGGTAGAATCTAAATAGCTCATTGTTTGCAGTATATTCCTCACACTGGAAACAGATTTTCCTAAAGCCTGAGGGGCAGGGAGATCTGGGGTCAGTTCACTCTGGAGAGCAGCACAGAGCTGGTCCAAAACTTTTGGATGACCACACCTTAGCCATGGGGAACTCCTCCTAGGATGTGTCAGAGTATGAAGAAACCAAACACTTCCTGCCTGCCTTCTCTCTGTTAGGTGTGGGTAACTGCTGTGCTGAATGAAGCTGCCCTGCTGCCTGCGCTGCCACAGCACCTGTGACCGGGAACAGTTATTACCTTTTCACACGGATGTTGAGCGTGCCATTGGAAGAGTCGATGATCTTCATGGCAGTAGCATGGGAGAGGCCAGCACACGATTTCCCATTGATGGATACCAGCACATCATTTTCCCACAGGCCTCCACGGCATGCTTTGCTTCTCTTTCGGATCTGGAAATGCAGAAGAGAGAGGTTAGGGATGAGGGGAGTAATAGCAGCTATTTAGCTCAGTTGCTTGTTCTCTACTAGCTCATTTATTGCTGCATCCCTGCAGGAACCAAATAAGGCCTAAGAACACTGTGTTGCCAGTGAAGGACCAGTGCCCTTGAGTGAGTCCTGATTGTGCTGCTGGGCCTCTGCGTCCCTGGTTATTCCAAGGGTCACAATGGTGAGCATAGGCCTGACCTGAGCACCAGCCAGATTTGAGTCTTTCAGTGTAGATGAACATCTACATGTTCTTTTCCTATCCCCTAAGTTGCAAAGGGAATCTGTGGTTTTGAAAAGGAACAGGACCTCTTTCTAAACAATCCGTGCACCTGGCTGTGTGTGAGCATTTCCTGCTGCCCTCCGCTATTGCACATCCTTGGCATGACCCCCAGCATGCACACAGAGCCCCTGCAGGCACCTTCCTTGGAGAAGTCGACCTTGGGAAGAGGTGGGGCACTTCCTGCTGTCAAGCATTCCTGCTTTGGCCATTATGTTTCTGTGCATTTCAGTCAGGCCATATGGTGTCCTGTTACACCAGCATAAACCTGGAGTAAATCTGTAGCCTTAACAGGACCTGTGCTGGATATTCATTGCTGTATCTGAGAGTGGAGTCTGGATTCCTAGTTCCAGACTAGGTCCCAGTTCCGTGGTTTCTCATGGCCTTCTTAGACCATGTGTTTCTCCTTTCTTTCTTTTCCTCATGCACAAGTAAAACCTTCTATTGAAACCTGTGATCCAGCCTAGCCTTTCTATTAACTCAAGCAAGCAAAGCAAATGCCAGCTCAGCCCAAAGTACAGACCTCTCCCATGCAGATAAGCAATGGGACAGTGTTCTTGTAAGACTATTTTGGACCCATAATGTATGCATTTTGCACAGGCAAGAATAATCAAACAAAACCACAGGGCCAGAGCAAATTAGGCCCAAGGTAGTAATAAACTGCATTTGTAAATGCTTCTGGCAAATTTCTTCAGGTCTTGCAGTGTTGTTGACAGACAGACAAATCAGTGCAGAGCTGTTTAAAAGACTGTCCAGTAGCCAAACCATGGCAGATCTCTGCAGAGAGGTAATGCACAACAGGACACCTCTGCCTGTATCTTCTGGGCTTGCTGCTCAAGGGACCACACTTGGCCATAATCCTTTGCAAGTATATGGTGAAATCACACAAGCTATTTTGCCCTGCATTCCATGACAGTCCCAGGAAGGGAAGTGGAGGTAAGAGGATTTCTATACCACCAGCATTGCCACAGGGCAGGCAGGAGGAGGGAAGGAGAGAGCTGGAGCCTCGAGGAGGTCCCTCGGGCACAGCCAGCTATTCTCAAGACCCAAGCCCTTGGCACCCATGGGGTGTTTGTACCCAGGGCGTGACTCTGCTGGCCAGGGTTGAGCAGGCAAGAGCTGCACACCTCCCTGGTCATCATGCCAGCAGAGCTGAGAGGTGTTGGGGAAGAGGGTGGAAAGAGGGTGGACTATCCTCTGAGCTGTTTGTGTGTTCACTGGCACTTTATCATTCTGTAGCCTCTCCAACTTGACCCCAAACTTTGCCAGCATGCTTAAAATAGGGACTGGCTCATCCCAGCTGCCATATCCATCAGCCCCTGTCATCTTAGCTCTTTATCTCCTTCCTTGTTCATATAAACAGCCTGGAATGAGAACATGTGGGTCTGCAATAAACTATTGGTGAAGAACCACTTTGTTGCTGTTATGGTACAAATGCCCCTTGCCAGCACTGGGAAAGGGGGCAGCTGTTAACTGAGAAGAAATATCAGCACTGCTACCCACTGACACAGCAACTAATGCAAAGGGAGAAAGCTGAAGTGCAGCTGAAAGGAAGATGTCCCCATAATATTCCCCGAAAGGCCAACGGCTACTCCAGGCCAAGTGCTCGGTGCTCAGCCCTGGCTGGGAGCATGTCTGCTGAGTACCTCTCCCAATTACAGAGTGAGGGATCTGCGGGTTAAAGGCTGCCAGCAGGTGCTCAGAGCATTCCTCACATCCCAGCATACTCCCATACCATGCTAGCTGAAATCAACTGGCTGTGGGCCGGTGACCACCCAGACCAGTGGCAGTAAGCCTTTCTGGCTTCCTACGATGCGCTGGTCCCTTCGTGCCGCGGGACCTTGCCTGCAAGCTTCGGCATTCCCAGGCGAGGAGGGCCAGGCTGCGCTCACACACTGCCGCTGCTGCTCCAGGCACCTGCGCAGCAGAGGAGGCTGGTGGGACCATGGTAGCTGCCCTACATGGGCTGAGTAACGTGAGCTGGCAACACATTTCTTCTGTGGCTGGCAAAGATGCTGGTCCAGCAACTCTGGCCTGGTTTGCACTCAGATTTTACCAGAGAGGCAAAAGGCCTATGCTCTAAAGCAATTAGAATTATTTCAGTGCTGTTGCAGGAGCCCTGTAATACAAGAGAGGACTTCTCCCTATCTCCATTCCTCCTTGCAAAAAGAGGACCAGTGGCCAGTCTAGGAAAGACCTAGAGAGTCTGAAAGTAGCGTGTAAATATTCCTGGCATTCAACTCCCCTTGGTTTATAAATCCTTCCCCAGGAATTTATAAATCTGCTTCCTGGGGCCGAGGGAAACACACTGTTCATAGCTTTACTTTAATGACAAACCCCAACCTCACCGAATTTGCCAGAGGAGGAGATCAAAGGGGTTAAGGGCAGAAGAGGATTCTGCAGGCAAAGACGGTAAAAAGTATATTGCACAGGAAGAACAGAAGTTAGTCCATGGCCCTGTCAGCAGGGTGCTGCCTGTCAGACACTGGACAGCCTCTGGGTGGAGAACAGCACAAGCCTGGCAGTTCGTATGACTCGCAGCACAGGGCTGTGGAGACCTTTAAAGATGAACCACAGCCTGCGTATGCACTCATAGCTGGGGCAGTGCTTTGAGGCCAGGGGCCAGGCCAGGCTCGCTGCCCACCCTGAAGGTCAGGCTGCCCTCACCTCATCCACTTGCTCCCCACACCCGAAAGATGCCCTCTCCTGGGCACCCAGCGAGCCACAAGTAGCATTGCTAACAGGAAGCTTTTGCTTAGGCTGCAGACGGGAAGAAAGATGTCACCCAGCAGCTCTTCTGAAGAGATGGCAAAGGATGGAGAAAGTGGCATTTTAAAGAGAAATCCCTTCTGCTTCCTATAGCAAATCCTTGGGAGCACTTTCTTGTGTGAGTTCTCAGCATGCTGAGAAGGGGCAGCCCTGGACTTGGCCCAGGGGGATTGCTCTGTCCAATCTGGGACATACTGGAAGGATTCACTTTTCCCTTTTGAGGGGAAAAACCCACAAATTCTCTGATCCTCTCAATGACCTGCTGTGCTTTCCATTCCTTGCCTCAGTGGACATGCTCCCTCCCATGGCACACCTGGGCTCCCCTAGAAGGACTCTCATGTTTGGATTTCAGATGCTTTGAGGGAATCCCAATTTCAGGGTCTTCTTCATCTGTGCTACTGAAAATATAAATCAATGTGGAATCTATAAAATTGGATCTATAAAGCAAAGAAACTCATTTACATAAAAAACTGCACCTCACTGCACTCGCATCAGGACTTTTGTTGTTACAAAAGAGCTCTTGCCAAGGAGGTTTGGTTTTCTGTGCAGCACCTACTTACATGAATACGCATACATATGCATGTTTCCTGTCAGTACTTTGCCCTGTTCCTCTAACTGATCCTATTGAATCAGACAAGAGGGAGGGGGTGGAAACAGCTGAGGGGAGAGAAAAAGGAAAAGGTTAAGGGCAACAAATGAAGAGGGAAGGAAGAAGAAAAGTTGTTGAAAGGAAGGCCAGTGCTAGGAGAGGCCGGGAAGGCCAGCACTGGTAAGAGGCATTAACAGCATTTTCCTTGTAAAGTCCTGGGGAGACAAAAGGACACAGTGATTATTGGACGTGTCTTGGGGGATTTTGGCCTAGCTTTTGGGAACAGAATGCAAGGGAGGAGGGGGTCAGATGCAACTTGGCAGCATCTGTCCTTCAGTATGCACTATATTTAGATAGCGGTATGTGGGGGGGTAAATACACGCTGGGATGCTAAGAATAGAGTAATCCTGATTATAACTCAGTGGCTTCATGTCTTGCCTGAGTACAGCCCAGGGAACCCATCTCGAAACTCTGCAACCAGCCTCCCTGCTGGCCAGCCCCCCTTCTTCCTAAGAAAGGAAATTTGGCATGGGCCATCAGAAGTGGCTTGCAGTGCTTCTCAGGAAAAAGCTGTAGTAGGTTCATGCCTTTTTCCCCACTGCCTCCCCCTAGGTACCTCACACCTCTTCTCTTTCACCAGCAGAGCTCAGTTGGCAAGGTAGGAAGGCAAATTACACTATCTGCCTTTGCCCTAACCTCCTAATGCATCTTTCCAGCAACAACCTAGCAAACTTCGGCCAAGCCAGAGTTGTGGATCAACTGCAATTGGTCTTCCTATCCAATCCCCCATTCTACTCTCTGACTGTGTCTCAAATCACACAGCTGCTCCCCTTCTCTCAGCAGCTGCAAGGGCATGGGGTGCAATGCTCCATGGTAACCTAGGGGTGTTTAAGATTCATTCACAATCTTATGTGAAATGTAGTCCTGCCACAGGATTCCCCCAGAGAGATAAGAATTGACTCGTAGTATAAAGCAGTATAAAGCATTATCATAAGGGAATGAACTCAGGTAGGACCTTAAGAGTCAACCAACATTTGGGTCTGCTTCTCCCAGGACTTCCTGCTCGGCCCCGCTACAAATGCAGTATTTGTTAGCTGCCAGAGGTGTTAGCTGCGCTCCCCATCATCTCTTTTCTCTAAACATCTGTTCACATCATTTTGGTTAATGGAGCAGCTTGTTTTCCCTCCAAGGCCAGCACCCAGTCTGCACTTGTACAAGGAAAATACCTTTGTGGTTAAAACAACAGAGTGGGATTCAGGAAACCCGGATGATCTTTTGTGTGACTTTGGAGAAAATATTGAAACTGTGAGCCACAGACAACAGAAGTCACAAGAAAGGATTTTTTTTCAGCACCCTTTTGCTCTGACTCTTAAATTTTAAGTGTCTCAGCTACCCACGTGAATGAAGAGATCCAGTAAGATACTTTTTCTGTGCCTTGTCTATTAAGGATGTGAACAATTTCACATCTCACAGCAATTTTACATGAGATATTTAATATATTATAATTAAACTAACCATCACAATTACACTTCTCTATTTAGTTCCAGTATCTTCCTGCCCAAACACTTTATTCTCATTTAAGAAGTGCCAGTGGGTGACTGGCTTCTTGGTAAAGTAGGTCCAGTGTCCCTGTGGATGTATTTCACAGATTATCCACAGTGAGGCTAATTAGGAGGTGCTCACCTAGAGAGAAAGAGGAGGAACAGAAATTTTCTGGGACAGTAAATGAACAGAGCAAGGGAAGGGTGGTAAAATAAAAAATCTTGAGTAGAAGCCAAGGTTTGCATGGCTTCTGGGTGAGGGAGACTGGAGATGAAATCTGTTCATGGCAAAAGATGCTGGTGCTGGCCAGTCTGCTAAGTGCCTACAAGGCTCCTGTAATCCATCACCACGTTGAGCATACTGGCAAGGGGGATGCTGCAAACCCAGTGTTGGCAAGAGAGGAGAACAACTTCTTCAGTGTACTGGATCTAATTTAAATTGTACCAGGGGTATAAGTGTATAAAACAAATGCAAGCACTCAGGGGTTGTTAGTTTTCTCTGTCTTTTGAAACTAAACACCTTAAAAAGAGCATTTTGCAGTATTAATATAAGGGGAGGGGAACAGAAAAACAACCCCAAACTATTCACTTTCTTTGCCTAATCAAAAAGCTTAGCACAAAGCCTGCTGCTGGGGCAAATATCTAGCCAGAGTTGACTGTAGGTATGTAAAAAGAGGCTTTATCTCCATGGCCTTTTATTGCTTGAAGTGAGAGTAGCTGAAAAGTGAGTGAAGGGCAATATCACTGACAAGGAATAATGCCACATATGCTGGAATAGATACTAACAGTATTTGGTAAACATTTGACTCTCAACAGAATGAAATAGCAAGATACCAAGCACTTTTTTCTATGAAGCAAGGAATCAGAAGAAACAGATAAATAGGTGAAAAAGCAAGAGCTCCTATGCCCACCTATCTGGGTTCTAGGACAAAAAAGATTGAATGATCAGAAGAAATGCGTTCATACTTGTTCCATGTAGATCCCTTTCTAGAGGCTCAGCCTTGCTCTTTCTGACATCAAAAGTTTTAGGATCAAAAACTAAGGCAATTAGCTCATAAGCAAATCTAACCACCAAAATGTCTCTTAACAGGGAGAAGCATTGAACTGGGGCAGAAGGAGTAAGGGGAGCCTGGCACACAGGGCAGAGACGTCCAGAGGTATGGCTTCAGTCCCCCAGAACAAGGCACTCTCAGCTTCTGTGCTATATCCTAATGCTACATTGTAAAATGCAGTAAGCTTTGGGTAAAACGCTTGCTCGGAACAGGAAACTCTCTTTAATTATTACCTGCTGTTGCACAGCAGCAATCTTAAATGTAATATGCCACCACAATACTTACTCTGAGATACTGCAAGCTAGGATGAAAACATACCTGCTAGTCTAATGGCAGAATGAGGATACAATCAAGACAAAAAGCACTTACGTTTGCAAAAAGTCATTGTGGGTTACTGTACCAAAACACAGCACCCGTTAACCCTAAGAGAAACCCTTAGAAACCTTTTGAGGAGGATAAGCACGGTTCTGCAGCACCATGGCAAGGACAGGATCAGTAACTGGTACTGCTTAGACAAACACCCCATGCGCCTGCAAGATTGCAGAGAGCTTCTGTACAGGGACATGCACCTCCCAAGGGTACACATCCTTTCACAGGCCTTGAAGCCTCTTTGTAGGCATCTTTATCTATGAATGTACAAGAGAAACTGGCTTAGCCTTTATAGCTGCGTTCAGTAGTTCTAGTGAGTTGAATAACGCAAGGGAACATTCCTGGGCTCTGGACCTCAATTGCCTGTAGTGTTAAACTGCTAAAACAGTCCTTGGCACACCTTTAGCTCAGGCCAGCTAATGCTGTCCTGAACAATTCCCCATGGTTTGGGAGCTAGAACAGGCCGTTCCCAAAGCCATATCCAGTGGGCAGCTTGCACGTGGTCACCCTGTCTGGGAGAACCAAAGAGTTTAACTGCGGGGCTTGGCTTCCTTCTGCAGTGTTGGCCTCCGTGCCGGATCCCAAGCACAGTTAATGTGCTAGGTATTGAGTTTGTGTGGTTTCGCCACAGCTGCTGGTAGTCCTATGTCAGAGATGTTTCCAGGACTGTTAATGGCCAAGCAGGATATAAACAAGCTATTGCCCATACTCTCCATCTCTGCAGGGACAAGAGGGGAAGCTTTTCTAGCAATGTCCCTCAAACATAAGTTTTAGACAATTTGAGAAAGCAAAAAACATGAGGCAGCATGAGACAGGCTGTGGTCACACAAGGGAGGAAAAACCATTCAGGAAAATAATGTCTGAGAGACCAGAAGCCAACAATCTCATTTTGTCATAGGCATGATTGCTTCATGTCATTTGGAGGGAAGGCAGGCATGAAAAAATAAACATGGAATGAAATGGTTTGGGCAATGAGAAAGGAGTAATTTAACGAATGGTTACAGATTATCCAAGGGTAAACATAGACTATAAGTCAAGTTTCTAACTATTGGTGACTTCTCAATCAGACTCTAGAGCAATCTTTCAATTAGTGTTATGGCAGCAAAAAGATCCAGCTACTTGGTGGAATTTGATCAATTTGTGATGTCCTTCTAGTCTGCTTTAGAATGAGCTACTACTCCTACTTATCACTTACTGTGTAATTTCACTGAATAAAAGCCTGTCTGGTCTAACCTACAGTCCCTACCTTGACAGAAAAGACAGTTTAGAGGGAATGACATAACCACTGATCTGATTTATCCACACAGTCTGCTCTCCTCACTTGTTCTGGGCAGCAGGGCCTGCGTAAGGCTACTTCACTTGCAGTTAGCTCTAAGCCCTGGTGATGCTGAGGAACTTATGAACTGGATCATTAGCTGTAACAAATCAACAATGGCAATTTGCAACAGCAAGGAGATGGCTTCCTGTTTAGGCCCCCTTCTTATTGTTGTCCTGGAGGTCAAACGCACACATCTCCATGAGGAGGAAAGCTGCCCTTCCCAGCTCTGCCCCTCGCTCACTGCTGTCCCCACGCTGGGCTGCACTTGCAGCCTCACAGCCCAGCATCCTGCTGGCACGCTGCGACTGAGGGGCCCAGCTGCTCCTCGGAAAGCTCCCCCAGCTCTGCATCCTCCACACCCTTGCCATGACCCAAGCACAGCACCTGTCTGAGTGATGACAGGCCATAAGGCACGGCCAAAAACACTATAAAAGCTGCTCAAGGCACTCCTACAGGACCAACACACACTCAGACCTGCAAGACCAGTGCTAATGACTGCTATATGCGAGGCTGCCAGCAACACTTTCTCAGGTGGGACTTTAGACATCTGTGGAAACAGAGCAGCCTGTCTGCCTTTCACTGAAAGGGGAGAGGAAGAGGTAGTGCTTGCGAATCTGCAAGCTGTCAGATCTATTGGAGTTAGAGCTGGCAGCCTCCAGCAGGAACGGGGTCGCACGAGCAAAGGTGAACAGGACAGAGTTGCCAGGCCATAGGTCGCAGAGACCAGCATGGCCCAGCGTCCAGGCGGCAGGACAATCTGGCAGAGGAGACAGGAGAAACAGTGGATTGCCAGCAGAGAAATAGGAGAAAGGGGAGATATGTGAGAAAAAAGGTGAAAAGGATGTTGCATTGAACTGCTCTTAAATGACAAAACAGTTCTTGCTTTTAAAAGCAAGTAGCTCCACAGTTCTTGTGCGTCACTGCTTACCCTAACACGTCATTCTGTTGCTGCAGGGTAGATGTACAGAACAGGGGATTGAAAAGAGCCTCTTGAGTTATCAGGGCTAATCGCTGGTTGTTTCAAATGCCACATTTACTCATAAACGAAGTCATAAACTTATTTAAAAGGTTTTCAGATGTTTGTCTAGATTGGAAAATAGTTGTTGAATCTCCCTGGTTAGTTACTCCTGGCCTCTCCGTGCACACTTGTTCAGTGGCAAGGCTGTCCTGTATTTGAACTGTGCTGCTGTTGTTTGCCCAACATCTGTTTGTGGACAGCAATCAACCTTTCAACCCTTGTGCCAGGTGAAACAAGGCTTCTCCCCTCCCCTCCCCTCCTCTAGCTGCTCTGCCTTAAAGTAATTTGTCTTGAATGTGGCTAAATCCATAGGTGTATTTCCAAAGAATTCTCACTTTTGCAATACATAATAATACCAATGCCTTCCTATCTTTATTATAAACAGCTCAAGTGGAGCTCATTTGTTTGTTTTGCCTTTTTTTCAGAGATGCATCATCCTGCTGGCTCGTAATCTTCCTGTGATACATTAATATGCCCAGCTCTTTCTCTTCCACTATCACAACTAATTGAAGAGCTTTTAATTTTCACTTGTTCTTTTAGTGTTAGTTGTGGACCAGACTATGCTGGAGGTACAAATGCCTGCCTTGCTTTGTAAAGTAACTGGATTTCTCTGTTGTGGAATAAATCTTGTTTTGTAGATGATTTGCTAAAGACAGCTTTGCGTCAGTTTGTACCATCTTTAAAGCTGCCCTGCTTATTTTGGTAAAAATTATTTCTGTAGTATAGCTCCACACTATGTTTCTAGTTTGGTTGATTATGCACTTAATGCTTTTGTCTAATCTTATGACTTTTCTGAGACTTGCCATTTTATATTTTGTTTAGTTTGAAATGCATTTGGTGCCCATTTCCTTATTTCAAAGAAATCCACCAGGAATCTGATGGTATTATTCTCCTTATTGCACTCTCTTGTCAGAATGGGTAAGTCTTCTAATCATTTATAGCTTCTTACAAGGAATGCTGTACACACCGGGGCCATGTACATTTCCCTTAGTCTTTCAAAAATAAAAATATTTCTATCTACTTCTGTTTCTTGCTTTTAAGGTTGATTTTTCCAGGCCAAAGATTTGTTGTGTTGTGTTGCTGTATGCTACTGAGCTGTGCCAACAGGCACCTTTATTTTGGTAAGGGGTAGCATAAATTCCTTTGCTTCACTGGGTAAAAGATTCATTGCAAATGATAATAAGCCAACTGTGAATACACAGTAGTTCCACTGTTCACAGCAAAAAGGACATTGCTGTAACTATGAACACAATGCAGAGCTTCCTTTCCTTTTTTTGGTCCTTATCTCTTATTTTTCCCTTTGTTTCTCTAGCTTTCCCTATTCTAATTCTTCCTAATTTCTGTAGAATTATTCATGTTCTCCATTCATCTTTAATCCTGCTGTTTATCTGCCTGCTGAGCGTATCAGTGTCTGTTTTCCTTTCAGCTTATTCTTTTCTGAATCGATTTTTTATACAACCCTAAATTAAAAATCATCTACCCTTTCCCACTGAGGGTTCCCTAGACACGTAAATTCTCTGCTGCTTCTCTTTTGACTCACCCTCTGCTCCTATGATATCTGCTTTTCTGAGACTGAATTGGTTTGGTACTGCCAATCTTCCATGTGTACTATAGCAGACAGACTCTGCAGGTGATTGTTTGAGTGGAAAAAATATTCAATATATGCGACTCTAGCAGGAAATCCTACTTCACGCAACGTTTAGTCTCTGGAACACCTGGCTGCATGAAGCCATCAAATCTTCACTGAAACCACATTAGGTTTCAGTCAGACAACCAAAGCAGTAGCTGTTCACAAATCATCATCTGCTTATGCACACGGTAAAATACCAGGATTGTCGATTCTCCTTTACTTCATAGGTCATGCTGAGGCTGAAGTGAAAGAATTTCCCTCCACACTGCAGTGCTAGCAAATTAGATGCATTGTTGAAGGTTACAACTTCATCTAAAACGTTAGCCTTGCGAGGAACACAGAGGAAACAGGAAGCATGAGATGGACTGATCATCAGCCTAGTCATTTCTGGCAAATCCAACAATGGTACAATATATACCATTTATATCTAATTTATTTATCATACTTGATTCACTTCCACTTATTAATCTCAAATTAGCTTTTTATCTGCCTAGCTCTTCTTTTTATGAAAAATGGTATATAGAAGCAATTTGATACAACATCCAAGGATAAGCATATTTCTCTAGTGTTCCTACTAAGACTTTTCTAATCTGAAAGCTGAAATTGCCTAAAATGACTGGAATCCCCTGGCAGCCTAAATTTATCAGCTCAAATATTGCCTGGTACCTATATGGTATTCATGTTTGTATTTCCTACATTTCATCCATGTTCTGTTCTTCCCCATTCTGTCTGAATAGATTTTGCTATAAGACCCCAAACACTAACAATATTTCTGTTGTGTTAAGCCAAATTTTTCTTGTCTCATGTAAACATTCCCCTTTCTTCCCCAGGGCCCTTTCACAGTCATCAGCTTACTAATAGACCCTTCTCATTTATCTAATCTGCCTTTCCATGCATGCGCACCACATTCTTCACTGTACTAATGAACATCGTGTTATTTGACCTTACCTCTGCTAGCCAGGCTCCCTCTCAGTGACAGCTCCCTCTCTGACCACATTTCCCAGTGCAGCCCACTGGCAATGATTTTGTAGATGCAGGCAGAACATAGTAAATCACTCACCCACACTCTAAGAGTCCCAGCTCTAAGAACCGATAGAGAAACATGCAGCAGTGTCGTTTTTCTCTGTGCAATGTCATGTGGCCATAATCCTTGGCCAAGCTTATTAGCAATGGGACCATTCCCATCTTTGGTTCTTAAAATATCCTGACAGTGATAATGATTTTAGAGTTTTGGTACATGTTTTGCAGGCAGCATTTTGGGCCAGACCTCATCCTACTTATGTCAATAGCAGAATCCTAACTACAGAAGAATTAAGAGTTGATCTTCCATCATAAAGAGCCCAAAGCTTCAGGCTTCTACTCTTGTACATGGTAACAGAGGAGAACAGTTAGATCGCTCAGTGATTCCTGGAGATTTATTCTCTTCTCATTTGAATTTAGCATTCTGGTATGATCTCCTCAGGTTCCCAGTAAAGATCCATAAATCCTTTGCTTGGAGGCTATTTAAACAGTGTTGCGGTTAAGATAGTCACCTGTGTTGCTAACTGCCACTAAATTCTGGACAATAATAGCCCAAAGTGATAATCATAAAATCAAATTCCTGCTTGAATAATGCTTTATATTTTGAGCCTCAAGTGGATTTGTATCAATTACATTTTACAAAATTATTTTTTTTCTGCAGTAGCCAAATATTGTACTCCAAAAAAAAAAAAAAAGTTTATGTTGCTAGACTTAAGGAATGGCACCCACTTCTCGGAGCTGCTTCTAGCTAATACTTCTCTGGAAGTGCAGCTAATCTCTGAGCAATATTCTATTTACCTTAAAGCGTGACTTAGTTTGAATAATGGTTAGTTCTTGTTGCTGTTCATTCCTGAGTAATCTTTATAGAACACACAGTATCTCCTCCCTCTTCAATCCCAATTTCCTATCTATTGGGGAGGGGGGGAATGAGTCAAAATAATCCTAGATTCTCCAGTTTATGTGACCATGGAAAATACTATTTTGCTAGCTACCACTGATTCCAGATATCTGTGTCACAGATATTGATTCTTCAAAGCCCAAGAATATGTGCAGACGTTGTTTTCCTGGAGAAGAATAATCTTTCTCCACGTAAGAAACCTCCACTTTGGGAAGAGGCTTTGGGATTCCAAACCATTTGGCTGCAGTTACAGCCAAACACTTCTTGGTTGCGAAGAGCCAAACAACACACAACATTTCATTTTACAACTCTGTGTTAGAAGCACAATCTTCTTAAGGAAACAGAAAGAGTTTGGCAGAGCATTTGTTCATTCCTGCTGCTGGAAGTTTTCCATTAAGATATCCCTGGATATCACTGCGTCAAGGCTAATGCAGCTGCTATGAACTTGATCAACTGAGTAAGCTTTTTTCCTGCTTTTTAACTTACTCAACGATCTTTTGAAAGGGGACCTGTACCAGCTGTAGATCAAAAGTAATGCAACTCGAGGTTCATGCGTATTCCCTTATTTCTTCTCCCATCCAAACAACCTCTGCTTCTCTTTAATTCTTGAAATGAAACCAGTATTTGTTGCTTAGAGCATCAAAAATATTCACTTCAGACTATCTATTTTGAAAGCTGGAATGTAGTAATTAAATGTTAAGAACAGGTGAACTATACTGTAGATGTGGCCTTTGTTGCTTTTGGTTTTAATTAATTTTGATTTAGTCAGATATCTTAAGCAAGTACTGTGAGCCCTTATTTCTGCTCTGTTGTATCTTTGCTGATAAGTAGAGAGAGCTGTACTGAGAGAGAGCTGAATTGATAAAGGGTCTGAACTATACAGACCTGCACTGAGAATGCAGATCTTTACCTGACACTTGTGTATCTATTTCCAGCTCAACAGCATGCATTTCAAGACCCATATTCATCCCAGGACCCTGCTTGACCATTCCACCCATTTTCCTTTTCAGATCTGCTACCTCGGTAAGGCGTTCCTGCATTCCTTAACGGTAGTGGAAGATGCCAGGCTCACCAGGCATATCTGAGCGCAGTGGAACAACCCTGCCCTCACAGTGCTCATCCTGAGGTCCTACCTTTGACACCTGGAGGGGTCTTTTCTGCTCAGAGCCCCCCTGCAGCCGGAAGCCCCAAGGGGCACCTCCAGACAGGGTGATGAGCATTTCTTCCTCAGCTCCCATGATTTCTGTGCTTTGGATATTTTGTCTTCCGTGGCACCTTCTTCACAAATTCAAAACGAGCTCCAGTTCTTAAGAGGCTGTATCTTCCATTCCCATCTTCACAATTCCTGTCACCACTCCGCAGTCCCCCAAAAGGCCCTCGTCTCGCTTTCTCCTTCAAGTTCACACACACAAGAGGAGAGTTGAGACTGTCAAGCCTAGCCTTCCCTGCTCTTCTGGACTCTCAGCTGCTGCTCTGCCCACGATTAGACATTTGATTCTGCTCTTGGTAAGGGGCCAGAGTTGTCCAGCACACGTGTCGTGTCAATCTCACCCTCGGTGCCCCCCCCCCATACACCAGGGATCGCTCACTGAAGCGTGGCTGAAAATAGCTCACCTCCTGCCTCTCCAGAGCTTTGTCTGACACTCGTGAAGCTGGAACCATTTCAATAAAAATTTATTTCCCCTTCCCATTCCAACTGCAAATCCTAGAGCCACCCAGCACTCGGAATTAGTTAGTGTGACAGTTTCAGGTGACACAAGCACCGAGACCAGGCGACAGCACCTTGCCCTGAGAAACTGAGCAGAACCGGCCTGCAGGCGGCCGCTCGCCGCGCTTCTCCCTGCAGGTGCCGCTCCCGCACGGCCGCCGCGGCCCGGCCCGGCCCGGCCCGGCTCGCGGCCGGCCCCGAGGGCCTCAGGCTCCCTCC
>NW_028186490.1:1156946-1198522 GCF_003343005.1 Rhea americana
TGCGGCCGGCGTGGGCGCCGGGCAGGTGCGCGCTGAGGTAGCGCGGGCGTCTGGTGCTGCGCTCTTCCCGCTTCCCTTCGTTCAGGGCTCCCAAAGGGCGGCCGGACGCGGCGACGGCCTCTGCCGGGGTTTAGCAGTCAGTTTAGCGGTTGGCTGTGTGTGACTTTCTTTGAAAGCGCATAGGAAAAAGGGAAGGAGGTGGCATGACCGAAACACGGCGGTAGGCTCGGCATAGTGAATGTGTGAGATGAAATCGTGATTTCCAGATAGGTGCTGCTTTAACTGTTTGTTCTGTATTGCTGGAGTTCACTTTCACTTTTTCTGAGGTAAGCCCTTTGGCGTAGGGACGAGGTTAGTTTCAGACCTTTTTGTACTGCAGAGGTACTTGAGCATTTTTCAGTACCTCGGAAATGCGTGTGTGGTGTCTTTAGTCAACTCTGAAATCGTGCCTTCGATAGGGAAATCTTGCAAAAACGTCCAAACTGGGCTTCAGTGGTAAGAGTTGTAGTTTAAGCTCCATTTAAACATATAGTAGCCATGGCTGATGAGAGTGGTTGCTGGAAAATAGGTTAGCTTTTTACACAGGTGTGAAAAGCTAACCACCAGAGTTCTTTATAAAAGAAGACTCTCTATAAAGAAGACTTTCAGTCTGCAACTCAGTTTTCATCCACTAATCCAATAGTCCCATAAAAGTATTTCTTAGTCCTCTCTTCTTACAGAATTTGTTAGTAAACTTTACCAAATGTTTGGGAGAATTTAAGAGGGAGGGGAAATGTCTTCTGATATGTGATGTGCGATCTCTCTCTTTTTTTCTTTTTTTTTTTAATGAACAGGATAAAATCACATTACTAGAAAGTAATTTGATTCACTGCTGAACTTACTTTTGAGGTCTTTACTGTTCATTAATATGAAGTTGTTCTGGATGGATTTAAGTAGCTGTGGCTTTGACCTGTTCCTCCTTGTCATAGAGCAGCTATTCTGATTGAGGGGTAGGCACAAGTCGATGTCACCTAGAATGCCAGAGCGTCTCCCTTTAGAAGAGACTTGTCTTAAATCATATATGTATACTGTCTGCAGAAACACAAATGGTTCCTATCAATTTTGTGAAAGAGGCCTAATTCTGTAAGTAAGAAAGAACCTTTCTGCTTAAAGATGTATCACTCAATTCTTTATTGCTTTAGATAGAGCACTAGATGAAGATGGATAAATAGTACTTTGCATGCTAGGACATTCACTGCAGGTTCTAATTTCATGGCTGAAAGCTGAGTTCCAGCCCTAGCAGTGAAAGCTGTCTCAAGGATTATTTCTTTAATGAGTTGTTTAATGCGTGTACCTCTTTGGTTGTTTTCTTCTGATAGAGTCAAATTATATTTTCTTCCTGTAACAGTTATTATCAAAAGGAGGGTCAAAAATCCAAGAAAGAACTAATGGCTGGCTAAGGAAGGGCAAGGTACAAGGATTGATTAAAAATAATCAACAGCAAGGTCTCCACAGAAGAGAAAAGGTGGAGGTGTGTGGATCTTTAAATTTGAATAACTATTAGGAATGATATGTGAAGATAGAGCTTGTTCTTGTGTGATCAGCTAGCTCCAATCTTAAGAAAGAAAGCACAAAAAGACAGTATAAACTGGATAGGATGCATTAGGAAAAATGCATATCTCTTTTTTTTTTTTTGTGAGTAGGAGTTGTGTAATACATGTTTTTTGGAGTTAGAGCACAGAAATCTTGGATGAAAGATGGGCGGTGTTACAATGTATGCACAGAAAGTTTGTGTAACATAATACAATTCTAAGTCTTATTCCACATATTTTTACTCATTTCTTCTCCTTTTGACCTCTTCTCTAAACTTGAAATTACTTTTAAGTGTTTCTAATCAATTACAGGTGTGCAGAGTTCACAGACATGAGTCAGATGACTTAACTGGTTGTAACAGGTATCTGGAGATACAACTAAGGGGGAGGAGAATCTTCTGTTGTCATTTTGTTGATGTCATATTTTCTCTGCCTTTGGCCTCTGCAGGATTTCCATCTAGGAGTGGTACCCGTAACTGAGTGATTTTGAAATCTTTTTGAGAAATAGCTATCCGTCCAGGGATGTCTGTATTTCCTGAGTTTATTCCAGGGAGATATAAAAGTCTACTGGAGGAGGTAGGGCACTGAATATCATGGGAGATTTGAGGTTAGAATTTTTGTATTGATTTTTTTTTTACTGTTATGCTCTTGTAGCTCATATGTTGCATTAGTTCTTGCCCAAGTTGATGGATCAGCCTAACAAAACAGGGTTTAAGATGGCCTTTCTGTAGAAGAGCATAGAAATTATCTTTTTTTTTAACTCAGATATGAACTATTGATTTCTGCGTCCTGATGCCTGAAAGACTTTCAAAAACAACGCAAGAAAAGCAAAACTCTGCTCCAGAGCCTATCATGTTAAGGTGTTTTAGCAGTTAATCTGTCATTTTTTTTCCTAAGAGAGTCTTCAATGCAAATTCTGCGGCTTCTGGACTTTTACTAGTATTAAATTGCAGAGTTGTATGTTGTAGAGTAGGTGTCATATCTCTGGATGAATCGTTAAAACATCCTTTTGGACTCAAAATGCCTGGATGAAGAAAATGTTACCTGTGGTGCAGGAAGTTCTGAGAACCTGCTCAGCTGGAAAGATAGAGCTCCACAAAAATACAGTTGGATTTTGGAGGTGCAGTTCCGGTAATGCCATTTGCAATAATTGGGACAAATATATGGGAGGCATGTCGCTATAGTGTCATGGATCATTCCAAATCAGTTGCCAGTCTTTGACTTCCAGGATATGAGCTTCTCTTTCAGTATTTCTGTTAAAGAAACAGGAGCTTCTTGCATCTAAAAAGAGCCAGGTGTTTTTATGAATGCTTGTAGCAGGCTTTGTCATGCTGTATCTGAAGCAAAAGCAAGGACATCTGTCAGAAGAGTGTTTTTGGCTCCAGAATTTAGGTCTTTGAGAATGCCATTATTTTGGTACTTCTACATAAAATTGCAGAACAGACACGTTAAAGGCACTATAAGTAATGTTCTAAATCGGTCTTTGATTTGAGGATGCTGATCATCCTCTTCTCTCCTGTCTTTTGGAAATGACTTTGATTTCCATGTTCAGAAATTAAGTAGACGTATTTCCTTTAGTTCCAGCAAAATATAGCAAGACATGCTGTCCTCAGCTTTTTTCCAAGGATCACTCTCATCAAAAATCGGAACAGGCAAGCCTTTTATTTCTTTGAGACCAATAAAAATTTAGCATCTTTCAGAAAGTAAGTCATTTTGCTGTATGCTTTTCCTTTAGAAACTGATCAAGAACTGATGAGATCAAGCTTTTCAGTTTCAAAAGGGAATTAACAGTGAATGCAAATCAGAAAAGTGATGGCTATGCAATCTTTATTGATTTGAGAGATCTGCTGATGAAAAACATTTGTATGAATTGTATTTTTTTAAAACAGATCATAAAAACTGAATTGCAGTTTGTTTTGTGTGGATACTGAGGACTACAGAACCTATCATAGAAGCTGAAGATTTGTTCTCCGTATTGATGTGCATGGTTTTTCCTTCAGTTTGTTGCTGATCAGTGCTGGTTATCTGTATTGAATACATATGTTCTGGTCTGAACTTTTAATATTTGCGCTAACACTGTTTTGAACAAAACTTCCATAGTCAACTGCCTTTTGTTCAGAGGAATAAAAGCTGTAGAGAGTGACTGCTTCATGTTTTGTAAGGAACTAATTTCAATTATAGTAATGACTGCTTGTTGTGATAGTATTTTCACACTAGCGTCGGTCCTGCTTACTTGAGCTTTATTTACTGGTGCTTTGTATTGTAATTGAGTGTAGTAGCATAATGTTCAACAGCATGTTTTCACATTATATTTGGCTTAGTTTTAATAATGCCACATACAAATGAATATCCTCAGTATTTTGATTGAGCAGAATGGCCATTTATGCCTTTTCTCTTTATCTTGTGTATATATTACATTCTCTGTGGCTTTTTTTGGTTATTGCAAATAAAATGTTCACTTTCCTATATCCATTCAAATGACTATGTTCTAATTTCAAATCTGTAGTTCACATGCATCTTTTTTAGCAAATAGAATGAGTGTTATTTCATAAAGATGATCTTTCCTGAGAGAGGAGCAGAGACTCATCCAGCAACAACTGCCTTTTGCCTTCTGAGCTGGATACTCTTGGTCTTGCCCTGGTGATACTCCACAACAATAATCAGCAAGCATGACGCTAGCTGTTGACGCTAGAGCAAGTTGAGCAACTGAACTAGTAAAGTAACCTTTCCTTCAGCTTCAGTGCAGGCTTCTTCTCGGGTCTGTCAGATACTTTCTCCTCCTTTCCAGCTCCCTCCTTCAGCTTTTGCCACTTTGCAGGAAGTATCAGCCTGTGCTGCGCTGGAGGTTAGTGTGTGCTGGCTGCCACATGGAATGGCTTGAAAGTCTGAGTGGCAACTACTTTTCTCTCAGTGGGGGCACTAAGTTAGAACGATCTTCTTCCTGTAGCTACTTTTTCCTAGAAAGTGCAGGAAATGATTTTTCTCAGAACTTTGTTCTTCTAGTTTTGGTTTAAATAAACTTGCCTCTTAGTTTCAGTTCTGAGGAGAGAACAAGGAGCAGATGGCTACTACTCAGTGAGGTGGGGAAAAACATTCATGGGAGGGAAGAGGGAGACTAAAAAATGAATAGTAAAAGATATCAGGTAAGGCTACCAGATAAGTATGCCCTCGTATCAGTAAGTCAAAATGGTTTACAAGATTGATATTCTCCAGCCCAGTAGTAATTGTTTCTGCAAACAGTTGATCTGTTTGAGAATATCTCCAGTGACTGCTATAGAGTCTTCTAGGTGTGAATTGTGAAGAGTGTCTTAATGATTATAGCTCTGGAAATATCCTGCAGGATGCTCCCATTTAGTCAACAGCTCTTTGGGGAGAGAGCGCTGCTTTGCTTCTAGTCACTGTTCCAACAGTCTTGCGCGCACACTCTGGTGAGCAGCAGTCAGTGCTTAGAACAAAGAAGCGAGTGAGCAGCGGTCCCTCCTCTGCAGCAGTGGCTGCCCTTACATCCTGACATAGTCACAGCAATCCTTTTGTAATATTCTCCCTTCCCTTTGCTCCGACCTTGCAGGCGGCACTGTCCTACCTCGCTGTTTGTGCTGAATGAAAAGCGTAGGGGTAGGTCTGTGATTGTGGTGGCAGTACCTAGCTGACGAGGAAGAGGTTAACCTTTAAGGGAGCTTGGGCAGGGAGTGGGTCCCAAAGTCCAGATTTCTTGGCCCCATGGCTGCCCAGGTTAGGCTGTTTTGCAGAATTAAGTCAAAGGTGGAGTGGGAAACCTGAATTTTTAGCAACGACCCTCTGGCTCAGTATGAAGGTGTTTAAAAGCAGTGCAGGCTGATCAAAAATGCACACTGTCACACTTCTGTAAGCTGTTGCAAATAACAGTATATGTTACTTCTAAGGGTGGACTAACTTTAAGTATTTAATAGAAAAGTTCTTATTTTTAAACAAAATCTTTATCTTTACCTTCATAGAGTAGGAAGAATATAAATGTTAAACTTTTTTTTCAGATTAAGTTTAAAAGATGTATGATTCAGCTGATGCTAATGTGAGTTGTTATCTGCAGATAAAAGTTGAAAAAAATGTGACATACAAATCAAAAGTTTTAGTTCAGATGGAAAATACGTAATTTTCAAAGTAAGCCGTAGTGTGCTTTATGTTCGTATTTTTTGTGTATACTAGCTAAGGAAACTTAATGCGGTATGTTCTGTCTTCTGTAAAGTATTATTTTTGTTATGATACATGTTTTCCCTTGATGTGATATATATGGCTCTGCAAGAGTGTCTTTGTATATAGATGATTCTTAAAGAACTGCAGTTATTTCAGTACCCTTTCTGTATGACTCTTGCCTGTTGCTGAAGTAATTCTTTGAGGTTATATTTTTGATAGTGTAAAAAACGTTAGCATTGGTTGTCATACTAAAATCAATGAATAGGCAAAGTAGCTCAGACATTTGTTACCTTCTTGAGTTAAGCTGTAGATTCCTCATTGGGATTTACCTCAACAGGCTGCTGGCTGTTGCAGCACTGTTTGTCATGTTTGCATTAGGATTTACTGCATATTTTTAATGCACAAACTCATCATAGGAATTGGAGCAAGATGTGAGGGCAGAATTAAAGTTATTTGCTTTACTTTAGCTTTGCATTTTTATATGAACTGCAGCATTTAATTTTTTGCTTCTCAAACACACATTTGTTTACAAAGTTGCTGTAGATACAGTCTTAGCAGCGTTGGGAGGATAATGCTGTAGGTAGTTAAATGAGTACAGCGGGTGATACAGGGTATCATTGAGAAATAGACCGTGAAGGAGTCTCCTGCCCTTGAACTCATCTCCTTGGTTCTCCGCAGCTGGAGGTCTCTGTGGTATATCTTCCTGCTTGGGACCATGATATTATAAGAAGTGCCAGCTTGCTTTGAGGTCTCCCATGGTCTTTTTTATTTATTTTTTTTCTCTATAAAGCTAGTCACTCTTTAGTATGTACAGAAGAGAAGAATTAGGAATCCATGTATTAAGCAAGATTTTCTGCATAGCTTTGTCAGGAAACTTCACTTACGTCTCTGACACTCTCCTTCTAGGTCTTACCCTTTGTATAAATCTCTTGGTGACATCTTTGCCTGTGATGCTTTTCTTTTTGAACATCTTAGGTGAGCATGCTGCATTTGGAATCTTTTAATTTTCTGAAACACTTATGCACATAATGAGAACTTAAGTGTCCACTATTTAATAAAGACTTTTTTTTTTTTTTTTTAACCTTGTTCTAGATTCTTTCCAAGACTTCAGTAAGCAGCCTTTGTGGACGCTAAAGTGTTGCTTTTTTAGCAAGGAAGCATGATCTGACAGATTCAGCATAGAGCTGCAAGCTGAACTTGTTGAGAGTTACTGGTGTTATGTTAAGGAATCTCACATCTGAGTCATGAAGTTTGTTTTCTGTTGGTCTGTTGTTCTTTGAACTGCAAGTAATTCTTAAGATGTCCTGGGAAGCTTGATAATAACTTGTTGCAGAATGGCAAATTGAGTGTGTGTGGGTTTTTTTATTTTATCTAAGACAGTGATCACAAATCTAACCATACTGAAGAACTGATAAGTTGATTGTGAAACATCACAATTTATATATATATTTTTCTCTAGTTAGCTTTTCTAAAGTTTTTTAATCTTACTGGGAAAATTGCTGTGCAAGAGTAACTTACTACTAAAGTGTTGCCTTCCCTAGTACCTCAGAGTCTCTTTTTATTGGTTTTTTTCCTTTGAAAATAGTAGAGGAGTTGGCCCATTTTGTTTCTACATCTGCTAAAAACAATTTTTCCTCCTCTTTTGCAGGTGAGATTAGTTTGGGGATGTGAATACAATGAGCGTAAACCAGCAAGCTCACACAGGGCCTCCTTATGGGCAACCTCAGCCTGGATATCAGGGATACCAGCAGCCTGGCTACGGAGGACAGCCGTTGCCAGGGGTTCCTCACTCGCAATATGGAGCTTATAATGGTCCCATGCCAGGATACCAACAGCCAGTCCCTCCACAAGGTACTTCTCAATCAAAACTTTGTTTAATAATCTGTGAATTTCTGCATGCACAGGATGTTTATTTTTAATGGTTCTTATTGCTTATTTTTATTTTGTGATATGATTTCTCTCTGCTCTTCTATGTAGCATGCATGATGTTAGAAGTTATTTTCTTCCTGTACATTTTCAGGGTATTGCTCTGTCATTCACCCATTTTAGCACAGTTTACTTCTCTTCTATAGCTGGAATAACACATTGAGAGGCACAGCCTGCTGCCTTCCTGTATTTCACTGCCCCTGTGGTACTGAAGCACCTGAATAGATCAGTCTTCTGATTAAGTTGTATTGAGGTTTGACTGTTAGGGACTTGTAACAGATTTGTAGCTGAGACTGCTTTACTTAATATGTAGAAAGACTTGCACTCCATCCTGAGCTCTTAGGAGACACAGCTCTAGGTAGAAAGTACATTTGGTGCAGCTAGTTTCTTTAAAGTTTTTAAAACCAATAAAAAGTTTGTAGGAAATTCTAGAACTCGTGTCTCAGTTTTGCACAGTCGTGTCACTTTGAGAGGCAAAATAGATTGAAGCTTGTATCTCTTTCCTTGCAAAGTAGTTCAATTTTGTTACTTCTTTCAAAATAAAGGCTTATTTAAAGTTGTTGTGCAACTTTGAGGGTCTATTTTTGAATACCTGTGGTAGATTAAAAGTGATTTCTGAAATATTGTATAGGAGAAAATACTGTTGCTCTGAGTAGAAGTTTATCTGCCTTGTAGATGATATCTGTATGAATTCAGTTCAGCTGAGATAAGAACGCAAACTTCACTCAGATGTTTGTTCAGATTTCAGATTAGTTTTCTAAGGAAATGATGAATATGTTAATTGTGCTGATGGTTTCTGTTATTTTCCCCTTCCAAGTAAATTTTGATTTATTTTTTTGGCAACTTGTTGAATTTTAAATTAAACTTGATGAAAGGGTAGAACAATTGAAGTGCCTACAATTGTCTTAAAACTAACGAAAGTGAGAGACTGAAATTTGTATCCCTGAGAAAGAGATTCTGGTAGAAGCTGAAGAGTTACCTGCTGGGTTTTTTTTAACTGGGATTAGCTAGATAATGGAATGAAGAAGGATTAGTGTGGTATGCTAAAGAACAGGTTATTCAGCTACTCAGTCTTCCTCTTCTTTCCTTAATCTCTTCTTCCTCTCCCTGCAGTAAATCTCATCTAACAGCATTTTTAATCTGTGAATTTTGAACTGATTTCACAGAAGGTTTAAATTCTTATAGAAGTAATGAAAATTGGTACTGGACAGATGAAAGAAACCTTGCTTCCACAAGAAAGGCAGGCAGAGCTCAGATGTGGAGTGCTCTGATAGCTGCAGTTCCAGCCAGCCGCTGTGTATACAGCCCCTGGCTAACTGGTGTTTCATTTTCAAGGAAGGAACAGGGAGAAACTGGACTGATTTCATCGAGGGAGAGGAGATTCAAGGAGGACAAAGATTACTGCACGTTTGTTGGAAATTTTTCATCAGTGATGTTACTTCAGAACGACTTGGTTTCTTGCTGTCATCAGTGTGAAGAACTTCTAGCAACTGTTCAGGATGTCTGTGAAAAGAAACTGATAAACTTTTGTCTGATACTTCAAAAATGGTCTGCAAGTCTGAAGGGCATTTCATTTTAAAAGAAGTAACTTTTGACTTCTGTTTTGCCTTTTTTGTTCGGTTTCAGAACAGCAGGAATTTAATTCATGGCAGTTCAGTAAGGACAGTAGCTAGCTTGGCACATAAGTGTACAAACTTTTGTGGACTGCAAATGCGGATCTTGTTCTTGCCAGTAGTGACTAAGGGATGGTGTCATGCTGTTGGTGACATGGTCTCATTTGGACACCAGGAGTGTATTGCACTGCTGTCAACATCATCTCTTTATTGATGTGTCAGGCAAAGGCTGGTCATGGTTTCTGCAGGAGGTTCCTCTTCCGTCTTTTCTTCTGATACCATCCTTCTTAGTAGTAGAAGCTTTGTTAGCAGACTGTACTGAAGAAATCTAAGCTGCCAAGTTGCACACTTCATACCTATTCTTCTTGTACACTCAAGATTCCTGCCTTTATAAGAAAGGAATGTAAAATGCTGTATAGCAGCACAGCAGTCAGAAGTTTACCTGCTGGTAGGTGCTGAATATGAGATCTGAGTGGGAAAAAGTGGAAGACAAGCAATACACTGTCAAAGCAGAGAACTGATAGCATGCAGCGAGAACTTAAGGACCGTGAAAGCACTGTCATTAATACAGATATACATTTTAACTTTTGCTGGAACATAACAAGTTTTTTAATATATTTTGACAAGCGTTTCATTACCAAGAACCTCATAAACATGATCAGGTATTGCTTTCTTAGTGGAAGCAGTTTAAAGAAGAGTCAAGAACGGAAGAGACTTTCAGAGGCTGTTTTTTTCTTCTGTTGTGTGCATGTTCCTTGGGTGATCAGTTCATGCTGATCAAACTGGCTTTTTTTCAAAGTCATTTGTCTCTTCTATCCCTCTCTCCAACATGCATGGCTTTTCAGGTCCTTGTAGTAAGACCTCTTATGGCTGCATGGTGTAGAAGGAAGATAGTTTGTTCCAGAGGCACCAGAATTTGACAGGAATTTAGTGAACAGAGGTCTGAAAAGAGAACTGCCAGTGCTACTCTCCGACCTCAAAGTAGTTGTCTTAGGGATGTAGTTTAAAAATAACAGTAAAAAGGACTTTGAAGATGGAGTGGAGAAGTCTTGGGAGCAGATGCCATCCTCAGTCAGGAAGAGGTCCATCCTTCACATCTGGTTTGGGTGACAAACCTTTACCTTCTAATTGATGGAAACATGGAAGTGCTGTGTCAGTGATGATAGCCTCACTTGGGAACAGAAATAGAGTACTGTGCTTAGCCAAAAGTAGCTGCTGCTTACCAGTAAAATGTTTAAAAAAAAAAACTGGGATGACTTTTTACCAGTCTTCTGTAGGAGACAGTTTTCCTTCTGACCAGATCATTGTAGTTGGAAGTGCTACTGTATAGTTGTCTGAATATCAATGAGTTAGGTTGTTGCTGTATTTTATGTAGACTCGGTTTATGATACTAGTTGTGTTCATGTTAGTATATACAGTATATTGGTAGTGTACTTTATAGATGGTAGGACAGTGAGAGCGAGTAAACAATAAACAGCAATCGTGATGTGGATTTTTATGTACATGGTATTTTCTGTGCTGTGTGGAATGTCTTCATCATTGGGAACGCTGTCTCTTGATGCTTTCTCTCTGGCTTGATTTACTGGTGTATTCTATCTTTCCAGGTTACTTCCCTTCCTTGGGGTTCCCTTCGAAGGGCTCTCCTGTTTCTCTCAACTCTGACACTTCTTCTCTTGCACCTAATTTCATAGGTAAATAGTGTCCTTTCTATGGAAGTGTTTGTGCTGTGCTGCTCCTACTGTGGGGAAGAGGGTGGTTGTCTTAAGCAGCTTTTGTGCCAAGTTCCTGTTTAATACAGGTATTTATCTCAAAGGTGTGGGTACCTGATTATTCAGGCAGAGGTGGGTGACACTTCTCACTCTATTTGTAGGTAGCACTCCAACAACATAAATAGGATATGAAGAAACAATCCTAATAGAAAGCGCTTATGCTTGCAGATTCGTACATAAACTAATTTGTGACTAATATATTCCAAAAGCTGATTTCAAAACCTGAATTGGCCCATTCAGGCTCTGTCAGAGAGAAGCCTTAGCTTAAAAGCAAGGAGTCTTTCATTTGAGCAAGAACTGGAATGCAAGGTTTGACATGATTGTAGTGCTCTCTAAAGCATTGCAACAAAGAAATCTCTCAACGTACCAGGATTTTGGTCTTGAAATTCATGAGATTTTTGCTAACCATAGATTCCTTCTAAAGAAAAAAGAACTCTTTTGCTTTCTTGCATATTCCGTGGAAACCCAGTATATGTTTGGAATAATTATAAAAGCTGTGGCTTGAAGGAAGAAATACTTATTGCACAGCTAGCATTTCAGATATAAGAATTAGAAATAGTGCAAGAAATCATGTTGTATTTTTTCTTCCTTCCACATAGTGGTGTTTTGCAAGAGCTGTTTCCAGTAGTGTCTGTTCATTTAGAATAGCAGGGAGTCAAATTGGGCCAAGTCCACATTTAATGATGAATGAGAGTCTCAAGGCTTTGAGTAAAATTGCAGATGTTTCAGAGTATGCTGTAATCAGCCTTCATTTTGAGGTCTGTGATGAGCATCTTGAAGGCATTGAAGGGGGAACTTCAGACTTTCTTGAGGGTAATGAATCTTAAGATAATAAACCACTAGATACTCATAACTAACTGTTCAACTGAAGTTCTTCAGTAATTTTTTGGAGTAATTTATGGAAATGATTAAAGAAATTTGTGATAAGGACTAGAAAAAGAAGGCTAATGATTTTTTTTTTTCTGAATTGCTCATGTTTGTCAAATGTAAATTGTATGTATGTTAAAGTTGAAACAATTACATAAACTTAATGTAAAAAGGGAGAGATTAAAAAGAAGTTTATGAACCTTCCACAGATTGGATTAAATATGCTTTCAGAGACAAAGGGTTTAAATATGCTCAAAGACAAACAGTTTACGTGTACCATCAAGGCAAAGATATTCCAAAATAGTTGAAAATATATCGAATTAACATTAAAAGATATCACAAAAGACATTCAGAAATAGAAATGTCACAGAGACAACACGCAAATGGTTAGAGATGAGGAAATGTTTGGCTGCAGGAATAATAAGATGTTATAACAACAGTTTAGAAAAGGCAGGATGTGAAAAGATGATGATACATAAAAATAATAAATTTCTTTTGAAGTAATTAATTCTAAGTCCCAGTGAAGCACAAAAAGGAGGGTCAGAAAGACTTTTTAAAGAGAAATAGAAAATACTGGATAATCATTCAAGTATGGTTAGTTTCTTGAATTTATTTCCATAAGCTGATTAAGACTTAAGCGTAGAGGATGAGACAAAAACATACATGAACTGAAACCTTTTGTTTTGGAGTAAAAATTGTGCTGCAGAATTGAGAAGCAGTTTCTCTTACGTGCTTCCTATTTCACAATGATTCCTCCCAAGAAGGTCCGAGAGAGTCCCATAACCTTGCCATGCTGGCCACCCTCAGAGAGAGGCCGCAGAATGTGGATCTGCTCTCTTGATCTCGTGGTGGTTTGTTACATCAGGAGTCATCTGCATTTCACTGTACCTCATACACCAAATATCCCCTGTGGATAGTTGGCATGGTTATATGGTTCTAATAACCAGCATTTTTTTAATGTGATTGTATTAAAATAGTAGTTTATATTCTCTTTTTTTGGAAGTAGATGCTGCAGTTGCTCTGCTGGCATTATATTATCCAGCACTGTGCAGTCTCTGGGAAGGGAGAGGACTTGATTCTGAGGCAAACGTGTCTGTGCTGTCACTGAACAAGTTCAATCTGAAAAATGAGAAAGCATTCCTGTGAATCTCCAACTGAGATGGGGAGAGGGGTCTGCTTTGACCCCCATTCTGTTGTTTAAACAGGTAGTAGGGTGTAATTTTAAATGCTGAGTGTCTACTCAAAACCTATTTACTCTGCAGGTGGTGAAAACTGACCTGTTAAGAACATTAGATTCTATGTGAATACTTTCCTTGCTTTAGATTAAAAATAATTGGACTATTGGTGGAGAGGGACATTTAATATTTTACTGTCAATGTGATAAAGATGCCTTTTGAAGATCCTCCACAATGCTTATTTTCTGATGATCTTTGATCTTTGTGGAGATGTGGTTAATGACACTGGCTAAAACTATTTGTACTTTCAATTTTGCTACTACTAATATAGCTGTACAGATAATTTGCTACCAGTGGAGTATTGACATGTTAGTTTGGCCATCACTAAACTTTTCTTGAATGCTTTCTTTCCTCCTTCCTTGACTTTTCACAGTAGCTAGTTCAAGCCTTTGAGTGTAATTATGGCTTGTATTTTTTTCTTTGTTGTTAGGTTCGTTAAGAGCCCCTCCAACCTCTGGAGCTCCCCCTTCAGCCTCTGGAGCATCTCTTCCTTCTGGCCACCCAGTATACAGTCAGTTTGGACAAGGAGATGTGCAGAATGGTATTCCAGCCTCAGCAGCCCAAATGCACAGGTACATACAAAAAGAACAAATCATAGCAGAGGCCTGACTTGGTAGATCTATGATGTGGAGAAGGGCGAAGGAAGTTAAATATGTTCTATTTCTTAAAGAGTTTTTTTTTTTTTCCCTGGACTCTTGTTCTTTATCACAAGTTGTAAAAAGGCAGTAAAAAGATGCTGTTGAAATAATAGCAATCATAGTTTTAAAGATGGTGAGCCTTGTCAATTCTGCTTGCTTCAATATGAGCTGGGATTGACAAGTTTGTCAGAAACACAGATTATTAAACCGTTCATAATACTGCTTTTTGAAAATCTAATCTTGCTTATCAGAATGACTTGCTATCCCATCCATCTGAGGATTCTGAGTTGCTCATGAAGACAAAATTGCTAGATTTTTCTGCACTGTTTTATTTTTGGTGAGCACTGGCAGTGCATAGTAAACAAAAAGAATATGATTAGAATAAAGCAAGCCTAGAAAGGCGTTCTACTTGAAATCGTCCAATTGAAAATATAGTTGCTTAAATGTTTAATCTTAAATGTTAATTTGAAGGAGGTTCTGTACATCATTAACTCTATGCTTGAATATTTTATTTTGTAACATGGCAATCACTATGTGCAGTCACTGCCTACAGACAACTTCATTTGAACCTTACCATTCACAGTTATAGACAATCCAAGTGGTATGGAAAACTAGTCACTACAGATATGCCATTGCTTCCCTTTGCCAACCTTATTGAGCAGTCATTTTTGCTGCTTGAGGACCATTTACAAGTAAATTATAGTAAATCCTGGACTTTCACAACCAGTTTTTGTCTTGAACATTGAAAGTACATTGATGTGCTGGGAATCTAAGACAAACCAAATACTTGTTTTTTTTCCTGCAATAGACATTAACTTTATTGCTTGTTTATTGTTTTGAAACAGTATTTTGCCATAGGGATATTTGTTAGAGAATGTGACTCTCTGCTGATGGAAAGATGTGAGCAGATTTCAGTGACTGTGATTGATCAAAGCCACTCCTTCAAGGCTTGGCTTTTCTTTACAGTAGTTGTTTTCCTGTGCAGAACTTTCAGACTCCTATAATCTGTCTTGTTTTAATACATTTGCATGCATATGGTGGTTATATTCAGTTCTTTGGGAGTCTGAATCTATCTGGAAAATGTTACTGTTTGTCATTACAGTAACTCTCTAATTCTCTTTTGGGTACCCTTCTGTCCATAGTGGATTCCTGAGTTATTTGTCTTCATCTAAAGGTCTTGGCATCTTCTTCGGAAAGATACAGCCATGACCTGTGGAGTGGAAGTGGCAGCAGTCCTTGTTGCTTAGTCCTTATTACTTTAGTTGGGAGGAAAGTGGTTGTCTTTTGTTTCCTCCTGGCTAAGCTTATCACTATCAGCTGGAGAGTCTGAATCCTTTGAGGAAGAGAGGCTGCTTGTGCAGGCTGGACTGTTGCTCATTCTCTAGTCTCTGCTGCAGTATTTCTGATTAGTTGCTACCACTAAAATAGAGTTGACAAAAAACATGCTATAAACATAGCATTTGTATTTTAAGAACCAAAGACTTTTTGATGAAAGAGATTCACATCTGTGTAATTATTTTTCAGAAACTGAGCTATAGTGTTTAGTTTTTACTTCACGTAAGTAATTGAGACCCAGCTAGCATTTTAAGTGGAATGGAGAATTATAACTGCTTGTGTAATGAGGAATCCAGTGAAGTTCTCAACTTCCCTTGCAGGCCGCCTGCTTCTCAGCCATTTCTGCCAGGCTCGGCACCCACGCCGGTTAGCCAGCCGTCTACGTTCCAGCAATATGTTCCCCCCCCAGCCAGCGCACAGCAGCTCAGCAATCAAATGGCAGGGATGACGATTGGCAGTACTTCAACATCTGTTCCTTCCCCAGCTGGACTGGGCTATGGTGAGGTTTTCTGGCTATAAAGATATTCTGTTGCTTTTCATCTGTGCTAGTAATTTCATAAGAGACTTGCTCTTGTTAGGCAGTTGCTCTTTTCCGTGTGGTGACGGTAATTCTCTGGACATTAATGTCTACTGTAGTAAGCATTAGTTTTGTTTAGCTAATAGGGTCATCACTAGGGAAACTGAACTGAGACTTTTGTAGGGGATAAGGTAGGCAGTGCTCCAGCAAATAAGGAGGAATATTGTTATACTCTTTCACTACCTGACCAGATGAATCTTTGCATGAAGCACAGAAGCAGTCTATCCCTAAGCAAACTATCAAAGAGTGTATACCTAGCTGCTGCTGTGGAACAACCCAGTCAAAGGGAAAAGAGTTCGGTAATTCAGAAGGGATTGAAATTGTGAATAGTCGAGAAGAAACATGCTTATACAAGTATAAACGGAGTTTAGGCAGTGTGTTCTCTTGTTATTAGTTCTAGTACCTCTACTGTAAATAACATGATGTTTTTCAATAGTGAGGACCAGAACTGTTTTAATAAAATACTACTTATAAGCATCTGCCATACTCTAACATAGGCTTTATTTTTATAGGAAAACTAGGAGTAGGGGATATAGGTATCTCTAGCCTTTGGCAATATTTGTCTAAAATTCTCCTCAGAAGCAATTCAGAGTAAATATACCAGATAGTAATTCCATGGTACTAAAGCCATGAAGCTGAAAGCTGTTGTTGATCTATAGACTCCAATTCATTGGGGAGCTTGAGATTCAAACTTAGTTCAGTTCAAGAAATCACTGGATGGACATGTGACTAGATGGACATGTGATTGTTCTTGTTTTGTGTACTTCTGGCTTTGCCCCTTTTTTCTGGCCTTTAATCCTGAAATGTATTCTACTTATGTAAAATAAGCTCAGACTTTGGGAGGAAATGGTGAAGTTTCAGATCCCTTGTTAGGGTAAATTTAAGGGAATATTCACTGCCAGTTTTTCTTTATTAAAACTGGAATGCCCATCTAAAGATGAGAAAGTGGTAGAGCTATTTTAGATGCCCTAGAGAAAATGGAATTTGTATCTTCTGAACTGTGTTTGAAAATAATTGTCTTAAGGATAGAGGCAAATGATGGTAATAACTTCTTTTCTTCTTATCAGGTTCCCCAACATCGGTTCCCCCAGTCTCAGGAAGCTTTACTGCAACGGGATCTGGTCTCTACACACCTTACACTGCGAGCCAAGGGCCCCCTCCTACCAGTGTGTCTCAAGGTCCTCCTTTGGCACAGCCTCCTTATTCTGGTCAACCAATATCGACTCAGCGCCTTCCTACTCAAGTCCCTGGTTTTGCCCCACCTCCCTCTTCTACGGGAATTGGACCTTCCTCTTACCCTCCTACTACAGGTGCCCCAAGGCCTTCTCCCATGCAAGGCCCACCGCTGCCTGGGCAGTCAGTTGCTGGACCACCAACATCCCAGCCTAATCATGTATCCTCACCACCACCTCCATCAGCCATGCCAGGGCCTCACCCAGGGCCTCCTCCCATGAGCAGTCTCCATGGACCACCTCCTCCCTCACACCCTCCTCAGCCAGGATACCAAATGCAACAAAACGGTGAGTATTCTCAGTTTAAGGGTTGTAAGTCAGATGTTTGTGCTGTGGATAGAGAACTAGAATTCAGGTTTGTACCTTGTAGACTCCTGGCTGCAATTTAAAGCTTCCCTGTGCTTTTGTCTGAAGGACAAATCCAAACTAAGGAGTAGGATGTGTCGTTCTAAGCTGCTTCTTATGTAGATTTTATTCGGACTAACATAACTACAAAAATTCTAGCTTGCTTCACCAGGAATTTGCTTGATATTTAGTACTGTAACACTACAAGAATTTCTGATCAGAATTGTAGTATGCACTTTGATATCTACAGTCTCATCTATTCAAAAGTAGAGATTTGAAATCCTGAAAGCATCACTTTCTTGTTTTTTAATTTGTGGCCAGCATTGCATGTACAATATGTATGGGAAAAGTTGGGATATATTGAAAAGGAATTGCTATTTTTCCTTCTTTAATTCACAAAACCAGACAAATCACAGAAATGTGTATTTTTCTCCTTGTAGAACTTTTTCACACTTCATATGTGATTAGAAGTAATGAATATCAATTAAACTTTCTGGATTATAAACAATTTTGGCTGTTTTTTCACCAATAATACTTAAAAATTGCTAAGAGAAAATAATCACCTGTAAGGATCTGAAATGAAAATTCTGTCCCCCGTGCAGCTTTGCAGAACTGGCCAGATAAACTATTTGTTCAAAACATCTGTCCATATTAAAATGAACAGTAAAAACACTGATGGGATGAATGATGCAGTTTTTCCATAACAGACTAAAATTGTATGAAATAAAGAAATAATTTCTGACCATTACAAAACAAAAGAAATCATCACAAATGAAGTTATTGCTGTGATTTCAGACAAGCCAAAACTGCCCAGGAAAACTTTTTGCGTGTAGTTCAGGAAATTTGAGTCATTCATTGGCTGTTTTTTGTTAAGCTTTCTTGTTACACTTTAAGCTGTTCTACAATTTAGACTGAATATTCATAGTGCAATTTACACATTATCTTAATGCAAATTTTAGTTCTGTTAGTCTAAAAATAGTTACATTAGTCTAAAAATATATACTTCCCTGAAATAAGTATTTCTCAAGCCTAGTTTTAAGGAGGTATGTTCATTAGTTATTTATTGGATCACTGACAGAGATATACAGCTCTAAACTGAAGCACTGTGATAAATCTATCTAATCCTAATTAACTCAAAAGCAAGTAGTTTTCTATTTCTTCTTGATAATTGCAGGAAAAATGAGAAATGCCTAATGAGGAAATGACTAGTGTTAGCCATTGTTTAATTCTAGTGTCCCTTTCTCTAAGGTTCCTTCGGACAGGCTAGGGGTCCACAACCAAACTATGGAGGAGCCTATCCAGGAACACCAAATTACGGAAGCCAGCCTGGACCACCACCTCCACCAAAACGCTTGGATCCTGATTCCATTCCTAGCCCTGTAAGCTTTCTTTGCTCTTACCAGTGTACAGTCTTCCATAGTGTCTTTACATTGACAAAGACCAAAACTGAAAGCATTTTCTCTTTCAAAAGAACGTCAGCCTATTTGATTATTTTTCTTTCCATGTATCCTGCTTCAGTCACTTGTTATGAACAAGCCAAGAATCCGAGGGTGTTTTGTGTAGGTTGTTTTTTTTTTTTATTTGTGACTAAAGAAAGGCACTGCATATGCAAATCACTGCTCTTAATTCCTCAGGTCTTTTTCCCTATTATCTTATGTTTTGGGAACTCCTGAGGGCTTTAAGCTTGTTTCAGCATTTCCTGATTCTTGCTTACTGACTTTCCAAGGTGAATTTATTTCTGTTTTTGAGGGAATGAGCTATGAATAAGTTCAAAGTAGGGTTCTTTGTATTGCTTTTCCTTTTTTCATCCTATAATTTGTCAAAAAGCTGGCTAGTGTTGCAGCCATTGAAGTCACGACACTACTTCAGACAAATAAGGACAACTTCCAAATAAGGGTTATCATTCTGAAGCAGGGTTCTGAGGAAGGACGAGCAGTTATGTCTAATGATTAGTCGTGATGAGTAATACTAAGACTGGTGGAATTATTGCCATTAGTCTGCTTTGTTGCTCCTTCTGCTGCTCCCAATTCTGTTCTGTCATTGTTTCAAAAGGCCACAATCGTTTGATATCAGTAAACCTTTTCCAAGATGATGCTTACAATCAGTTCACTTTAAAACTATATAAAAATAGTTTAGTCTTGAATTACTACTAAAATCTTTGACTGGCACTATTCAGAAAAAGTCATGGATTATATGTTTAGACTCCAAGCTTAAATAAACTTACAAGTTTTATGACCTTATTTTTTAAAGGAATATAAGAAATCTTTAATTGCTTGGCTACTTCTTTTCTCTTCCACTAAATGAGATCTCAAATGACTTGTATCAATTGCCTTCATTTTAGCATGTTCTTGAAGCATAAATTCTCAAGTTCTAACAAAAACAAGCATGTGAGCCACTATGTCTGTTAGTAATGTGTACAGAGCCCAAGCCAAGTATCATGACAAAACTGATTTTTTGGGGATCAGTATATGCTGCAGGAGCAGGTGTATTTTTTCCTTTTGTCGCATAAACCGATGTCTAATGCATATATCTAATTCCAATGGTATAGGTTTGGGTAGAGAGAAGTAACACTGTTACTTTTTGTTTTATTATTCTCTTTTCTTTTTTTTGTGGCACTCTTTTTTTTTCTTTTTTTTAAAAAAAGCAACTTAATGAGCTGCCACCTCAGCAGAAACCCAGGCACAGAATAGATCCTGATGCAATTCCTAGTCCAGTAAGTGCTGTATATATCTGTCTACCGTAGTCTGTGTTGGTGACCATCTGTGCATGCCTGAAACATAAACCTCACCTCACTAACCCCTCCATCATTAATCCTTTATCCTTTCCTTGCTGTCTTCTACTTGCCTTATCAAAGTGTGTAACATAACATCACAAGAGGTTGTTAAATCTTCTCTTCTGTGATGAATGGTGAGGCAATAGAAAGCAGACAGTTTCAGAAACAGATCATGAAGAATGTTTCCCCTTCACTGTGTCTGATCCTTAAAATATCTCCGTCATCAGATTCCAATTGGCGTTTTCAGAGTGGAAGCTATCATATAATCGTCTGTATAAGGAGTCCCATGTTAACATACACACAGCATGAACTTTTGTAGTCTTGTTTCTTACCAGTTTTGAGCAGAATTTGGTTACTGTTCTTGTTGACCTGCCAGTACTGGGCTAATGTTTTGAAGTTCTAGAAGTGAGAAGTAACTATTTGGTTTTGATGTTAATTCCTGAGCCAAATTTTTAGTAGATTAATACAAGGCATGGGGAGCTATAAACATTCATTCATTATCTGTGCTCATACATAATTATTAAATTTTGAATTTGAAAATTTAATGATTATGTCTAGAGAGTAAAGAAAGAAAAAAGCAGCTACCTTTTGGATTGGAATTAAAAATGGATTAGAGTTGTTACCTGCATATCACTACTTCCTCGTTCAGTTGGCCGAAGTTGGCCATATGACAGGTACCAATAGTGGTGTTGCCAACATCAGTCTGTGTGTATTTTTCAGAGGGGACTAGATTTATTCTAGAGTGGTAACTATTCAATACTATGGCAGGCTTTCAGCTGGCAACTTGGAATATGTAATGTAGAGGGTAAAAGCTCTGCTGTACAGACTTTTGCATTTCGTAATATACTTTGAGGAAAGGCATGCGTGTTTGGTAGCAAAATACAGTAAGTAGAGTGATTGTTAGCTTTAATGCTTTGATTGTGTGTAACGTAACGTGGAAAAGGCATTTTAAAATGGTGTGTAACAACAATCTTCTGTTCTTATGCAAAATTCAGTGGGTATTTTAGTCAAAATGTTTTAATTGTTTAATGTATTTCCATGATCTTGAGTATATTTGTGTTAAAGTAGCAGTTGAAACACTAAGAAATTCAAAATTTTTTTTCACTAGTTTTGTGACGTTTTAAGCTTGAATCATTAAGTCTGTTGCAGCTTCGCTTTTCAGATCCCCAGAATTCAAAGCATGAACTCTTGAGCATTGGAAAGCAACGATCACTTGAGCTTGAGCTTGCAAGCATCTGTCTTTAGGTCAGAGTTGCACTGATTAGAAGCCAATGCATATGAAAACACTGGGAACATAACACAGAGGAAAAATGAGAAAAGAAAAGAAAAGATGTCATCTGTAGAACTTTACCCTGAGGCTTACGGAAGCTTTTGATTTTAATTTATCTAGGGCCAGTAAACAGAGAAATACTATCAAAAATTCCTTTCTTGGTCTGAGTTTGGGCTTTTATGAATCTAGATCAGGCCTTAAAATACAGAATATGTTGCTGCTCAAAATCACTATTTGTGACTTCTGTTCTTTGTTGTTAAAATCACTTTATATTGTTCCAAATCAAACTGAGAGGTGACTGCTTGGCAAAACGCATTTGCTTTAGGCTTCTCATTTTTAGAGCTAGTAATGTTTGTCTCAGATCCCTTTCTCACTACCTTATAGATAAAAATCCATTATTCTGCAGTACTTTGAAACTAAGCCTCAAAAGATTAACATGGTATTTTCCATCATAGATTCAAGTGATTGAAGATGACAGAAATAACCGTGGATCAGAACCATTTGTCACTGGAGTGAGAGGGCAGGTCCCACCTCTTGTTACTACAAATTTCTTAGTCAAGGATCAAGGTAAAATATTGTTCCTTCTCTAAATAAACATAAGAGACACAAACCCCAAAGACTCAGAGACAGAACTGTCTACATCTTTAGTTTAAAAAAAAAAAAGGGGGGAGGGAGGGGAGATAGGAAAAACTTGGGGGATGATTTCAGGGGCTGAAGATATGTGATTTACCAACAAATTATTTTCAAATCCTATGTTAATGTGATTTCAATTTATATTCTTCTGAATGTTTGGCAACTAGTAATTAATTACTAAGTAAAGACAATTGATGTTTTCTGAGGCAGGTACTTGGGACTAACTTTGGCAGGGCTATTGGAAAGCAATAAATGAAGCTGTGTTTGTAAAGCTGTATTGAAATAGTTTAAGACTGAAATGTACTAGCAATATCATGTGATTTGGACTGAAAGCATAGTGTATTGATAAATCATGAGTGAGAGGTCATTTGGTCTATGGGTTTCACAAAAAATTGATTTTTTCTTTTTATTTGCATCATGTCTATATGTACTAAAATCATTGCTACACTTCACTGTGAGTTTAAGATTAAAACCTTAGAATCCTATTCTGTGATCAAGTGCTTAACTTTTCAGCTAGAATTACACAGTCAAATATTAGAAGTGTTTGAGTTGAGATTGCTACCCACAGTATGTTTTAGTCTGTAAAAGGAGTGGAACAGAGTGCCTTATGGAGGATTAAGCTTATATGGAGTCAGGGTGACTTCTTTTGGATTAAGAGCTCTTATTCGTAGTTAATCATGAGGACAATAGTCTGCTTGGAATTCAAGTTTTAATTAGATTGACATTAACTGATTGTCTGCTTGGCTTAGTTTCTACGATTTGAACAGAATTCAAGGTATCTTCAGTTGTTTTGTCTTACATTTCAGCACAAGTTAAGTTTATATGTATCTGTGTGATTCTTATCTTTGTTTTTTTTTCCCTCCCAGGTAATGCAAGCCCTCGCTATATAAGATGCACATCTTACAATATTCCCTGCACCTCAGATATGGCCAAACAGTCCCAAGTTCCCCTAGCTGCTGTCATAAAACCATTGGCTACTCTACCCCCAGAAGAGGTGAGAACTTTATGCGGAGTTAAGGCACTGTGAACTCCTCAGGAGAATGCTGTTAAATGCCCACATTTAACAGATAAGCTGTTTAAATTTTGACAGAAGAAATGCTTAGCTAATGAAGATAAGTAAACATTTGTTCTCCAACAAGGATGTGGTGTTAGATCTGTTAGAAAAATATTGCGTTCAAAATATTTAAGATTTTGATCACCATGATAATTTAAGCCTTTTTGCATTTAGTGTCTGGGTCAGGCAGTCTGATCAAAAGACTCAAGTACTAGGATGATGACAAAGGTATGGTACTTCCACTATATCTTATTTTCTTTTTCACCCTACACTTCTTAAATGACTACTAATAACTGAAACAGTCTTTTCTAGGAGGTCAAGCTATGATATCAAGCAGCACTGGTTAAGCTGTCTAATGTGCGTGCACAGGCAGAGCACTGTGTGGGATGAGTGACAGCACAAGACTGAATACCATGCGCTGCTGAACTATTCTTATGTTTCTGCCTTTGCTGTGTGCAGCATTTATTTCCTTCTAAGTTCAATGTGTGGCTAGTTTTTTACATACTCTAGTTGTTGAAGACAAAAGCTGCTAGAGTACTACAGAGCTAGAAATTCTGTAAGAAGTACTTTGTATAAAGTCTTCTTACAGTTTAGTGTTAGCCTGCTTGAAGCAGTGACAAAAAGGCAAATGTGCCTGGTGTGAAATTTGAGTATATACACTGGCAGTACTCTGTGCCCTGTTGAACTTACCATTAGCATCTACTGAGGAAGGAACTATCGTCTAGATTTTTAAGTTTCTTGTGTTACTTTATTAATGTCCCTAAACTATGGTTTGGATTTTGAAAATCTGATTATGATAAAACTGAGTTGTGAAAATAATTCTTGTGTTGTGGTTGGAGTTTAAAAAGAGCACAATAGGTGAATGTGATCTTAGTTTAGAATCTTGGAAGCTTGCAGAGCTGCGAATCTATACACAGGAAATATTACGAACATCTAGCTGTTTGCTCTTCTGGTGAGTTTATGCTCTGAACAAACAGTTTTGATAGCCAGAGAAAACAAGGCTAGGATCAGAAAACTGTCCTGGAGACCAGTCAGCTTCCAGCACTGGAAAGTTCCCTATAGCAAGGGCAAACTCCCTTTGTAGGGGCCCTTCTAACAGATGAAGGCTCAGCTGTTCAGAGTGATAAGACCCTGTAAATAGAGCTAAAGCTTAAAATATCAGAAATGAGAGGATAAATGTGACTGGTGAAAATACAATATTCAAATACATTTAGAATCTATAAAATTCAGCACCTATTTACCAGATACAGGTCTTTTGTCCTGTGTTAATGCATAATTTAGAAAGCAAGCTTTGGCATAGTAATACCTATTGCTTGGAGCCTCATCTGGGAGTAAGTGGTGTTAGTAACAGGTTATGTATGGTACTGTGCATGTTTATAGCACCTCTGGTAGTTTGTTTGTATGAATGCTGTTAGTGGAAAGGCTGAGGGGAAAAAAAGCTTATTTGTGGAAGCACAATACCAACATGACTTGGCAGTCAGAAAACCTGGAATTTTTTTGCCTTGAACAAGGTCAGCAAGGAGTAGGAGCTGAAAAAACATTGGCCACGAAAGCATGCTCCAGTAAGTGACTGAGAATGTGAGATTTAATACATCTGTGGACTGAAGGTGGGGGGGAGTGGCTGGGGCACTTGTGCAGTTTCTGCTTAAGGAGTATGCTCTTTCTTAAGCATGATCAGAAGTTTAGGGTTAGTGAGAGAACTATAATTTCCACTCTTCAGTGCCAGAAAGTTTAAAAGCAGCAGTTGAATTTCTTTTTGAGCTAGATTCTTAGTTATGGAAGGTGCTTTGAAGTATGAATGAAGCTTATGGCTTGCAAAAGTTCTGTGTTAATCATTCTGAACTGCATGCTGCTCCTTCTAAGTCTGAGAAACTGCAGAAGTTGCCAAACATCTCTATTCTGTTTGGCTGGGAAAAAAAAAAAGTATCAGTAATAGTTTAAAGATGATATAACTGCCTATCAGTTTTGAGGGTATCAATTTTGCTATACTATGGGGTCATGACAAGTAGGAATTGTGGATATATTCCATTTCATAGTGGAGTTCAAAAAAGACTTATCAGTAGAAATTTTTTTAAGACAATATGGATTTGAGTTCTTGCATATATGGAATGCAGTGACTTTTATTATTTTATCAGAAGTTGTACAAGGGGAAAATATAAGAGGTAAAGAATTACTTTTAAAAAAAACCAAACTCATGAATTGCAAATTTTGTGTTTACTCCCATTGGGATATCACAACCTTTTTGTGCATGACTTCAGTCTTCTGAGTTCACTTGAAATACATCTTTGCTGTGCTCCTGAGAGCAGGTAACAGTACTCCCTACTAGAGCCTGTGCTCCTCAAGCAGGCTACTATATAAGGTAGTGCAGCACCGTGCAGGAATACTTGTTTGGGTTTGTGGGATTGCCTTTTAATTTCTGCAGCCCACAGAGTTACACCTGCGTTAAGAGCTTGAATTGAAAAGCATCTATGAAACATTTGTTCAGACTTCACCTCCCTCCCTGTCCCTCAGCTGCCAAAATTAAGTCCTGTGCAATGTACAAGGAGATAGTTTTTAGCTCTGCAATATGTATAGTCATTTCTTTCTTCATCATCACATGACCTTTCTTTTCTCTTTTCCTCCTGCTTCCACAGACCCTTCCTTATTTGGTAGACCATGGAGAATCTGGTCCTGTCCGGTGTAATAGGTGCAAGGCCTACATGTGCCCTTTTATGCAGTTCATTGAGGGTGGAAGGAGGTTCCAGTGTTGTTTCTGCAGCTGTGTCACTGAGGGTAAGGTGTCTGCTGGAAATTCATAGATTTGTCTTGCATGCACAGAGCAATGCAAGATTAAAAAAAAAAAATACGGGTGATGGCCTGAGTATTTCATTTGGCAGCACTGATGGCTTAAGTAGCCAACTGCCTGCAAACTGTTCTCATCACCTCAGTTTATGCTGTACATAACTGAGTAGTATGCTGCCAGGTAAGTATGCTGTACTTATCTGGGTTAGAAGTGGCCAGTTTGTTTTAACTTCTTTGATTGTTTGGTGATTTCCAGCTTGCATGCATTCCCTATAGCCACTCACTGAGCAGTGGTACAAATGGCTATACCAGCACAACTCAGAAGGCAGGGAAACAGGAGGAATGCTGAGGGACTGCTGATGACAGAAATGCTTGTGAAACTACAGTGTAGTTGTACCCAATGTTAAAGAACAATTTCAGTTTTCAGTATGGAGAAAAAAAATCAGGTAATTACCTTGTACTGGCTGTGCATTCAGAGAGAAGAGTGATAGCTGCTTATATAATCTCAGTGATACAGTTCTGTTTCCTTTCTTTTAAACTGTTGAATCTTTTGAGTATTTGAAATAATTCTAAGATTATGAGTACTGTTACTACAGATAAAGAATCTAATTTTATTCTCTTGTGGCACTATATAGGCAGCTATACTCTAGAGTACACTTTGCTACCATAGCAGTTCTGAAGGAGGGAGACTCTGTCATGACACTTCTTGGGACAGAAGACAAATGTTTTCTTTATTTTTGTAGCTGACTTTTGTAGGTGAAAACTTACTTTAATTCTCATTTTAAAAAGTGTATTTGGATCGAGGCAAGCACTTCTGCCTGTGCACCTGAACTTTATAACTCAGTGTGACTGATACCTTTACTGGTCTATCTGCAGTTTATTTAAAAACTCCCATTTGACCTACTGATGGCTGGGGCCAGAACAAAAGTACTGGAAGCGGGGCATGCGGTTATACATTCATGTTTTCCTCCTTAATATTCACGTTCTCCTCCTTAATAATGCCTTGCAACCCATTACAAGAAGTACCCTCTCTATTTGGCAAAAGGACTATGGCAGCCTCTGCACCTGAGATTTCTTAGTAGGCTTCTCTCTCGTCCAGCATGGGAAAGAAAAGAAAAGGCTAGCTCCTATAGCACCTGGCTGGCAAAATGAGGAGCTTAATCTTTTGGTAAGCCAGAATGTAGGCAGTAAGGGTGAGACCAGTAGTTTATCTCAAATTCAAATGTAAGTCATTTGATAATACTTTTACAAGATTAAGTTATATTTTCCTTTGGACTACATCTTGAAAAGACTCCTAAGAGCATGTTGTAGTGAGATTTCCAGTGGAAGAAATTTGTTTTTGTTGGATTTAGTAATGCTCTTGAATTAGTTGATTTTTTTTTGTAACACTTGCATGATAGCACAGAGCACTAGCTAACTTTCCTGCCATGTTGTTTGAACCAGCTGTTGTCATGTTAGCTGTCTAGAGACAGTGAAAGTATTAATACATCAATTAAACTTGATGTCGTCTTTTTCAGTACCACCTCACTATTTCCAGCATTTGGATCATACTGGTAAGCGAGTGGACTTCTATGATCGACCTGAGTTATCACTGGGGTCTTACGAGTTTCTGGCAACTGTAGACTACTGCAAGGTACAGTAGTACTTGTTTATTACTGTTTGTTTTTAAATAAAAATAATCTTTTCCTAAGGTAAGACCAGGATGAAATTTTCTGGGACTGTCTTCTAGCTGGCAGATAATTCATGACATTGTCTTAATGTGCTCATTGTCTTAATGTGCTTACTTCCCAAAGTAGAGGAAGTCTTGATCCCACATCACACAATGTTACTTTGATTCAGCTGCCTCTAGTAGTTGTTGTTTAGAGTAAAAACAAAACAAAAATCAAAATCCTGACTACAAAATGTGCCATTTGGTGAATAAGACAAGCTTTATGCATCAAAACTGAATTTCAAGTACAACTATGCCAATTAAAAATACAGGAATAGTCTGGAAATACGTATTGTCAGAGCTGGTTCACTTCTAAATTAAAGATTTAGATCTTAACTTCTGAGGAGTGGAAAAATAGGTACAAAATGTATGTTAATACTCATATCTTTGCTGAAATATACTCTGGGAAAATAGATGACTAATGTTGCAACTCTATCCTAGTTACCTTCTGATGCTTCACCTTTAGTTTGAGGTAAAGGTAAAGCCATCGTCTGAATTCTAACAGTGTAGGGTGCATTCAAGGACAAATATGATGTGATCTTCCTAGGTTTTTGGAAGTTTTTCAGCTTTGCTTTTATCGTGTGTGCTCCTTCCAATATGACTGCAGAGAGAACACTGACTGAAGCAACAATTTGTTTATTTTAATGAAAGCCTGATATTTAAGGAGATTTGAAAGCTTGCGGCTTTCAGAGGAAAATCTTTTGCTTTATATTCAGAAACCACATAAAACAAGTCTGGTCAGATTCCAGAATCTTGAGGTGTGGGAAACCTCCCTGTCTACTTTCCCTGTCTGGCCTAATCATACAAATGGTTGATTCAGTTGTCACTAGCCTGCTCTTCACTGAGCAATAGCAAAATTAAACTGAGACACATAACACTCGTGCATTTCATGCCTAGTGTTCCTTACATGCCTGTGTTGCCTAGGCAGGGATGGGAAAGTGATCTGAAGAACCAGTCACTGCTTGTGAGTGGAAACTATGTACGGGCTATTAAGGTTTTGCACAGGATTCATTTTGTCCATGTTACAGAGCTGTTGTGTACTGCATGCTGACATAATATAACTTTCCCTTCCACAGAATAACAAGTTTCCCAGCCCACCTGCTTTCATTTTCATGATTGATGTGTCCTATAATGCTGTGAAGAGTGGCTTAGTGAGGCTAATATGTGAAGAATTAAAGTCACTCCTAGACTACCTGCCCAGGTAGGTTTATTATGTATTGTTGTAGCCCATCAAAATGGAGGAAGCTGTCACTTTCTCCTTTAAAATGTCTAAAGCTTAAAAGTTATTTGATGACCCTGTGTCGGCCTTTTGGCCCCAAAAAGGCCAGACAGGACAGCTTTCTCAGCGCCTTTTAGGTCAAATTACAATTTTCCTTCGTTTGCTTTTTCCCTTATCCCTTATTATGTTGGAATTGTACTTCTGTGTAATGAGTTCACTGTCCACTTGGATGTGAAGTATGTCTCTTACAGGGAGGGCAACATGGAAGAATCAGCCATTCGAGTAGGATTTGTCACTTACAACAAAGTGTTACATTTCTATAATGTGAAGAGCTCACTGGCACAGCCGCAAATGATGGTCGTCTCAGATGTGGCAGATATGTTTGTGCCACTCCTTGATGGTTTTCTAGTGAACGTGAATGAGTCCAGGACAGTTATTGTCAGGTAACAGGAAATGAATTAAGATGTATACAATAAAGTTATTGTTTGATAGATTCAAATGCTGTACTTAAAATGTAACATGCTTGGCTGCTTAAATGTCATGTTACATGTCTAGAAGTCATTCCATATATTTTAACTTCCTATGCTGTTTTGAGATGGTATGGACAAAGGAAGGTGTGATCATTTATGGGTAAGGGTATTTGTCTGGCAGCCCAGCTTGGCAGAAGGGTTAATAAAATAGGATTTAGTGAAGAAGAGCCTTTCTAGAAAAAGAACAACATCTAGAATATTATATAACAAAAGTTGTAAGAATGCTGAATAATTGACTTGAAGGCAGCTACCTAAATAAGTGTACACTGAGAAAACAATGGTGTCTAGTTTTAGTTGTACGAAAAACTTGATTGAATGGGAGAAAGAAGACAAAACGTGGAAGGAAAGAGAAGAAATCTGTAAGGTTTGGACAAACTATTTACAGGATACTTGAACTGGAACTAAACCACAGTATGTAGCTAACTAGGTTTTGGGAACTAGACTAGGCAAAACATGTTTTTAAAGAATATTTCTTGCCTATTTTGTAATCCAGTAATAAGCACAAATACAAAATTGTGGATTAAACACATTAGTCTTTGAATAGTAAACAGGGTGTTTGGCAAACAGAAGCAAAGTGTTACTTGTCTTCCCTAAGAGTTTACTTCCCAGTACATTGGAATATATTAAAAGAACAAGAATACAGAATAGCTAGTAGAATAACCGTCAGTTTGAGGCTATACATTAGCCCTGAAGACATCGATATGGATGAGGAAGTCAATGAAGAATGACAACGCATCAGTTTAGATAAGTTTAGATAGATAAGCAGTAAGATACCATAAACTGTAGAAATTATGGAAATCCACAGAATGAGTAGACATATTAAAGGCTTCTGTTTAAGCCACCTCAGTCTCATAGGTCACTGGCTGCAACTCTGGATTTAGCAGTTGGAGTTGAATCTCATTGACTTCTTTTTTTTCTTGTTCTTTGCCAGTTTGCTGGACCAGATCCCGGAAATGTTTGCAGACACAAGAGAAACGGAAACTGTTTTTGCACCTGTGATTCAAGCAGGGTTGGAGGCACTGAAGGTTTGTAAATGCTTTGTCATGGCAATTGCTTTTCATAAGTCTCCTTGCAGTAGATGCACTGCATGTAGGGAATGCTTGGTCCATTCTTCAAGTGCGTGTACCTCTGATTCTCTATAGTTAGCTATCTGTTCTCTGCCCAACTGCTTAATCATTTTCGCTCAAAGTGTAAGATGTGACTTAATCTCAGTGACCTGGCTGTACTTGGTTTTGTTCAGTTTACAGAACCTACAGGAAATAGACTCTCTGGCATTAAACACAGATGGTGAAGTCTGTCATGTTCTGTTGAGAGAGTTGTGTAACATGGTGTTTTCCTAAGCTTGTGTTTGAGCTCTGGTATAATGTTAAAAGGAGAAGATGCCATGTATTGAAGCTGCCCCAGTTTCCCACACCAATGTGCTAACCAAGTAAATCTTTCTGAAGGATCTTCCATTCCAGTACTTCTTCCAGAGCACTGCATGTGTGATCCAACTCAAACTTGTGTGCAGTGATTGACTTCATTGTCCATATGATTCCACCAAGATCTGATTGTATTGCTTTATCTAACAGACCCTCTTAATCCCAGTTCTTGTGACAGGTGTCCTCTCTGTTCAATTGCATCAAGAAATAGTAGTAATTGGTTGTACTGTATGTGTCAGAGAAAATAACCTACTAATCGTTGGCTAGTGTTTACATAAGTTGTTGATTTAATTATCTGTTGAAGCTCAGGTCCCCAAATTCTTTGCTGTTTATGACAGTTCTTTCCCACAAACTCAGTAGTCCTTGAGAAGAAGGTAATCCTTAGCTCATTTGTGCAAAACCTTTTGTAGCTGAGTCCTGCTTCAGAAAATTGACTGTCCTGTGTCTGCTTGGAGCCAGGCCCTTTCTCTTTGCCATGCAACTAGCAAAGGTCCAGCAGAACTGAAACTTGTTTCTCCATAACTGACCAGTAAGTTGTGCTTCAGGTGCTGGGTCCCACTAACATAACAAAGTGTCTAGTTGAGCTTACATGTCAGAGATAAAGTGCCTTTCTGACATAAAGAAATGAAGTAATGAAAATGCAGATGCTGTGGAATTCTAATTTCCTTACAATTTTTCAAATGTTTCTTACCTGAGCAATTTCACTCCCTCTCCTGCAGGCAGCAGAGTGTGCTGGCAAGCTCTTCATTTTCCACACCTCTCTACCCATTGCAGAGGCCCCAGGGAAGCTGAAAAACAGAGATGATAAGAAACTAATCAACACAGACAAGGAGAAGGTAGTAGCGATTTGCGTGGTGCTTAGGGTACTGGTCTATATTATACTCCTTATGGATAAAAGATTTCTGAAATAACTTCAAAATAACGAGAAAGGTAGTATATAATGTAACCATTGTGGCTAGTAGTAATCTTTTCATATTGTATGTTTATCTTCTGCTCTCAAGCAAAGCTGAGTAGACCTGACACTGTAATGACAATTTTTATATGAGAGCTAGGAGAAGTGTAGAGCTAAAATCTTATATGGGAGAAATCTATACAACTTTGCTAAAGTGAATTTGCAGAACTTGCTTATAATTGAAGCAAAAGGCATTTTAGTTTTCAGGATATTATGCAGTTCTTCAAAGGCAAGATCAGGAAGAATTTCAATGACTATTACCTTGAAGGGAGACTCAAAGTATAAAAGTGTCTTGACTATGATTGTTACTTGGGTTTCTATCTTTTTCCTACCACCAACTTTTGATCTGATCTCTGACTTTCTTTCTTAGACTTTGTTTCAATCCCAGACAAGCTTCTACAACAACTTGGCTAAGGACTGTGTGGCCCAGGGCTGCTGTGTGGATCTGTTCCTGTTTCCAAACCAGTATTTGGATGTGGCGACACTAGGGGTAGTAACTTACCAGACAGGCGGCTCCATTTATAAGTATGCTTATTTCCAGGTAAGAGCTTCAAGGAGTCAGGCTGCTGTTTGATCTGAGTAAGAGTTACTGTTTAGCTACAAGCTCTTCTATACAGTATGAACCATAGTGAGCAAGTCCATTTTCAGAACTAAGGTGGTACTTGAATTTCTAGATTGTCATTAAAATGATTGTTAGCTTTGTCTTATTACAAAATGTCTATAAACAAAAAGAATGCTATGCAGTTAACTTTTTGCATGATACTGAATTAGTATGACACTGAGCCCTATGTAACAGCTGATTTTAGAGTAAGACTGCAGGAGATGATACCTGTTTTTTTAAATTGCTTGATAGCCTATAGAACAGCTCTGATTTATGAAGTGTGAAACTTGAATTATTGCTTGTGTTCTAGCTGGAAACAGACCAGGATAGGTTCCTGAATGACTTGAGAAGAGATGTCCAGAAAGAAGTGGGATTTGATGCTGTGATGAGAGTACGTACCAGCACAGGTGGGTCTTAGCATGACTTGAGTCTTAATAAACTGACCACTTCAAGTGTAGGATATGGGACATAACAGATATTTTCATAATTTAGAACATCCTGAGGCAAGGCTATGCAAAAAGCTGTCTTAAAGCTTTGAAATTCTAAGGATCTTTGTCAAGACTAAACAAAGATCCCTGCTGGGAATTCATCAAGATAATTAATTGTTCATGACGGTAGGATTTTCAGGGCTTCCAAGGCTGTCTTCTAGGTGCTTCTATTGAATAGTAGGGCTCTTGTTTTTTCTCTTGTAGGTATTCGAGCAACTGACTTTTTTGGAGCTTTCTATATGAGCAACACAACTGATGTGGAGATGGCAGGTTTGGACTGTGATAAAACCATCACAGTGGAATTCAAGCATGATGACAAACTGAGTGAAGACAGTGGTGCACTCCTTCAGGTGAGAGGTTGGGGGAGGAGTTCTGCAGAAGCAAGAAGAGTTAACAATTCAGAATTGTCAACAAAAATGTGTCAGTGTGAACCAAATCTTAACTGGGAAGAGTACTAGTTGCAAAAGAGTATGATGTTGCCCTGAAGCTGAATTGTTAAACACACCCTTAAGGAGCTGGAGGGTATTTTTGGTTTTTGTTTTGGGTTTTTTTTTTCCCTCTCCCTCTCCTGCCACTTAACATGGCCCTAACCTTTCAGAAACACATTCTCAGGCTGACCTAGACTGCTTCAAACCACAGTCTGTCTTGTGTAGACCAGTTCCAATATTATGAACCGCTAACGCTGCTGCTTGTTATTTTGCATTGACTCTAATTCTTAAAATATGTTGCTAGCTTATTGTGTAAAAATCTTTTAAAAATTATCTTATTTGCTTAGACATCCCTACTTTTAATGAAATTAATTCAAGTCTAGGCTTTCTTATTTTATTAAAGCCTCATCTTTCTATATATTGGCATTTTTTGTCTCCTATAGTGTGCTCTGTTGTATACAAGTTGTGCAGGACAGCGACGACTCCGCATTCACAACCTCTCCTTAAACTGTTGCACACAGCTGGCTGACCTCTATCGAAACTGTGAGACAGACACACTTATCAACTATTTGGCTAAATTTGGTAAGGTTAAGTATGGTGAAGAGAGTCCCAGCCTTTTACTGCTGTTCAAATGCCTATTGTAATTGAAAGACAATTGTTTAGTGTCTTTGCATCAAATTCCAGGTGGCAATCCCGATAATTTAGTTCTTTCAAAGTTACGATGGTAATACTGTTACTTAGAAAAAGAGCTACAGATAAGGGTTATTTCTTAACTTTTTCATCTATCATTAAAGAAATGTGGCCAGGCTTTTAAAGGAGTTTTGCTAGTAGCCTGTGCTTTCAAGTACAACTAATTGTACTTTAAAATATATGGGTTGAAGATAGAGGTGAAGAGTAGGTAGTAAAACAAGCTTATTTTGATCTTCAGTAGGAATGTATGTTTCCTACAGCAATTTGGAGGAGAAAATCTTTCGTAAACAATAGTCATTTAGAGATTTCATTTGTGAAAGTGTTGTGGGTTTTGTTTTGTGTGGTTGTGGTTTTTTTGTGTTTGAGGGAGGGTTTATGATTTGAGCAGTGTTGCATAAATACTGACTTGATAACTGTCCATCTCTGCAGCATATCGTGGAGTTTTGAATAGTCCAGTGAAGACTGTACGAGATGCGCTAATTAACCAGTGTGCCCAGATCCTGGCCTGCTATCGAAAGAACTGTGCTAGTCCCTCCTCTGCTGGCCAGGTAAACTCACCTTTGATTTGAATTGCAGGCTCAGATGGTAAGAGGAAGGAAGAAGCTCTCATCAATCTCATCTAACCTATTCAATATAGGTGAATTGCGTTGCTCGGCAGAAATCTGCAAAGAGAGGATTCAGGGAAGCAGAGAGCCTGCAAGTAAAACCATAGTTGAAAATAACTTCCTGGGCATCTGTCTGGAGCCCAGAAATTATTACCTCTTCTGGGGAAACTTTTTACATTATTTCTACAAGTCCATGATATAATTAGAGTATCGGAGTTCACTCCTCACATCTGTATTACACTTTTGTCGTGCAAGCCTTGTTCTGTTAAGCATAGACAGTGTTGCCTTATATAGCAAGACAGATGACCAGCTTTTGTCTGCTTGTGATTTGTAGTTGATCCTCCCTGAATGCATGAAGCTACTTCCTGTGTACTTGAATTGTGTGTTGAAAAGTGATGTCCTTCAGCCTGGTCCGGAGGTCACGACAGATGACCGCGCCTACATTCGTCAGCTAGTTACGTCCATGGATGTGGCGGAAACAAATGTTTTCTTTTATCCTAGGCTTTTGCCCCTGGTGAGTAATTCAGGATACGTTCACCACTTGAGACTTGCTGTTGTACTACCTTGCCCTAAGGACTGGTATTTATATCTTATCAAAGGAAAGCTATTTGAGAAGGATTTGGGACCTGCCATCTGTCTGGATGCTTCATTTAATTTCAATTAAAGAGATAGATGTATTACTGCATCTTAGGAATTTGCTGGGGGATTTTCTCTGACCTATGCCATGTGACCAGTGGCAAAGACGAATTTTTTGATTCTTTGGTAGTCTTAAGCTTCTTGTAATTTTATGTGGTAATTTAAATCATTACAGGGAAATTCTGCATACTATTCTGACTTTTCAGTATCAAAGCTACTACAGTAAAGCAGCTGACTGAGTCCTAGAGATCAACAATCCGTTGGAGTCCTAGAGGCAGAAGTTTTTCTTGCTTCCTTAGATGTTCTTGCTTTATGATCTTGATTTTTGTTTTTTTAATTTCACTCTGAAACAGACCAAAGTAGATGTTGACAGTGACTCCTTGCCAGCAGCAATCCGGAACTCAGAAGAGCGCCTCTCCAAGGGTGACATATATCTGCTGGAGAACGGGCTGAACATCTTTGTGTGGGTGGGAGTGAATGTGCAGCAAGGTCTGATCCAGAATCTCTTCGGAGTGTCATCCTTCAGCCAGATTAGCAACGCCTTGGTGAGCTGGATGGCAGTGAGGGAGACAATGTTTGTGATAGTCACCCAATACTAAAACTAGCAATGAGAAACTAAGTTCAGAAGTTAGTTTTAAAACTTTCGTCCTACTTACAGTGGAGAAGCATAAATACAGGAATAAATTTTCTGACTAATTGTGCAACATTCTGAAGTGCAAAAATCCCTATCTGGGCATGATGGGCACACTTTTGCCTAGCATATTCGATGAGACATGTTTCACTGACAGTAAAGGAGAACATCTGATGTTTAAATAGATTTAACAATTGGTGTGTAATTCTGATCTGTTTTGTAAACTGTTCTAATTAGTTGAGGTCATTGTAAAGATTACTAGTGAGACAGATGTATTTTTTTTAACCTGTGTTACACAACAAAACTGAGGGTTTTTTGTTGCTGTAATTCTTCGTGAGAGTAATGGGAGTTGGATATGTTGCATTCCAGAGTACCCTGCCTGTCTTGGAAAACCCTTTTTCAAAGAAAATACGATCTATTATTGACATGCTTCAAGTGCAGAGGTCCCGCTACATGAAGGTAAAAATGTGGTCTTACTCATATAAACTGTAATGTTGAACTTACTCTCCCTGACCTCCTCATTGTGATTCAAACATACAAATTTTTAAGGATCTGAAATAACTTCTGTTACTAGTCTTGGAGTTCTGTGCTTACCCTAGCACATTTATCTTTCCAGAGTGTGTTTTTGTAGTGCTCAGCTTAGTACTCTTGTTGCTGTGCATAAGTGTTACTTTTTTCCATTGACAGAAGGGATTTATAGATGGCCACTATAGACTGGATGTTTTGCTTAGCGCCTGTACCAGCTCCCAATCAAGTATGACTAGGACCTGTCGCCCCAGTGTTGTGAGACTTGCAGAGTTGATATGTAGCTCCAGTGCTAGTAATTCCCAGGAAAGTTTTTGGGCTGTATCTGGTAGGCATGGAATAAGCGAAGCGATGATTTCTCTGAAGCTGTGCAGTTGGAGAAGGGATAAGAATTACACATCAGTGGAAAAAAGAGAATCATTTCTACCATCAGTTTGGTTGCAGAGGCAGCTAGGTCACTTTCAGCTGTTTGAGCAGTCTTTTCTTTAAAGATAAAAACTTGAAGGGAGGGTACCATAAAGAATTATTTTGGCTAATCAGGCTTTCCTGTTCGTCAGTGTTCCTCACCCCCTTAGTACTAAGATTGTTTAGGGACTTTATGAACTAACCTTACCTCAGAAAGCTTTTTTAAAAAAAAAACTTCTTGAAAACAAAATGCAAATTTCTTAAACCAAATTGAAATTGCAGTAGGCAATGTTAAGATTGTCTTGGGCACTAGCACTCTGGACTTCTTTTTGATGACATTGCTAAGAGTGAGCTGTTGGTGCAAAGATGCTCTGAAGATCTGTAGTAGGCTGGTTTGATGCAGAATATCTCTACGGTATTAGAAAGCAGTATAATGGATGCTGTGAAGTTAGCTGATTAGGATCTTAATGTTCAGAAAGACCATTTTTAACAATCAGTACTTTTTGAATTTTAGTCACAAAATAATTAATGTAAATTTCCTTTATTATATCTCCGTCATACTGCCTGTTTTTTCTAGATCCAAGGCTTCACAAAAGTAAAACAGATGTTCATTTTTGCCCTTTCAGAAGGGGAAACAGAAGATCTAATGTTAAATCTGCAACTTGAAGTCAGGCACAAAGTAGCAGAATCCTGGTCTCCAAGACTGAGTTATGTTTATCTGTTTACTGTTGACTGATAGTGCAATAACTCTGCTCTCCTCCATAACAGAATTTTTCAGACCTATTATAATATGCACAAACTTTGGATATGATATTTTTCTTGTAAATAATTACAGAAGTGAAAGTACATAAACTCTATGCGATAGTCTGTTTTTCCAAGAAAATAAATTTTGCTAACTATTCACTTTTTTTTTGTAGTTAATAATTGTGAAGCAAGAAGATAAACTGGAGATGCTGTTCAAACACTTTCTAGTGGAGGACAAGAGCCTGAGTGGGGGTGCTTCGTATGTGGACTTCCTGTGTCACATGCACAAGGAGATTCGGCAGCTACTGAGCTAGAGGCGGGAGTGGTGCTGGAACTCAGCAGTGACATTTCGGTCTCCGCTAAACACCTGATCAGAGGGCCTAGAGCCCTCAGAAAGGACAACATAGATATCTGTACAATTCCATAATTTTTAATACACATTGCATAAGCAGAAATCCTTTCAACCTCTCCCAGCCCCGTTTGAGAGATGAAAATTTTTCCTGGTGAGGGCTGGAAAAAAGGCCTTTGATACCAGGTCTTTTACTGTATCTAAATTGTTTCCTGTGCTTGGCAGGAGTTCACCCCCCTCCCGTGCTCGCTAATCCTGTCCTAATGAATGTAGGGTTTTTTTCTTCAGTTCACTGTATATGATTCAACATTGGGTGAAAAAGTGATAACTCTTCAAAACTTCTGGTAGTTGCTGTGTGTTTGTATGGGCGCGTGTGCATGCTCCAAGTGTGAAGAGGACACAGGTGGGGAGGACAAGAAGCAAGTCAGGTGATGGGAGCTGGAGCAGCCAAACAATTTCTCTCCTTCTCTTTTTAAGCAGGAAACATGATGTTGCAGAGCACAAGTACATCATGTGGCCCTCTGGACCAGAAATCCTTAAAAAAGAAAATGAACAGTACGCCAGGAGGTAGCAGGGAAAAATCCCCTTCCGCTGTCTTGTCTGTATTAAGAGTTACTGTGCAGATCTGTACTGGAGTAATTGCTCAGTGAGCAACAATCGGCAGCTTCGGAATAGCATAGGGATACAGTCGGCGCTGCCTGTCGCTGTGAGCGGTGACTCCTTTCCTTCTCACTGCACAGCTCTGTGACGTTGTCCTACTTAGTCCATGTTCCGCGGCCTCTCTTTTTCTGCAGAGCTTACCTATCTATCCAAACGGTGGTGGGAACAAAAGCCTCTTAAGGATAAGCAGAAAATACTTTTAACAAGGCAATGTGGGGCTATGTGGGAACTGGATGATAAGGAACTGTCCACTTTCAAACATGCTGTTGTAAATCATAGCAAGCAAGCAAGAACTGAGCTTTACCGTTGCAAATTTGAGGCTGCTTTGTACCCTGGAATACAAGGAAGGGTAAACAAACTAAAATTTAGACTGCACTGTAATAGGTACTGGAAGTACCTGGTTTCAGTTGTTGGAAAGAATCTAGGACATGGAAGAGTTTCATCACTGGATGTTTTATATCCTCCCCCATTAAACCTACTGATCAGCCTGCACAAAACCTTTTTATAAGCCTGTTTGTTAAACTAAAATACCTCAGACAGATTAATCCATCCACTTTGGTTGGCCACTCCGCTTCTCCATTTGGTAAGGGTAGATGAGAAGACTCCTGCACAGAGGGAGTGAGTGTAAATCAAATTCAGAATTCTAAGGGCTTGCTTATTCACTTTTGAAAGGAGGTTTATATTTTAGCTTGAACACTTAACAAGTGTTCTTGCAATATCTGAGAGTTTGAACTGGAGATAGCACTAAAAGTGGGAGGAAGAATGTGGATGGATTAGAGAACATATTATCTGGGCTTGACATTTCAGAGGAAGGTCCTTGTTAAGTTCAGAAGAACATCTGGCTGTGGTTTTAGTCCCATATCTTGTAGCGTGTATATAAATACATTTTTCTTCTAATGCTGCTAGTTTGTCTTCCCTCCCATCACTACATAGAAAGGGGATTATGAAAACTAATGGAGAAACTCTTTCAAGATGTAGTTGACAGAACCTTCTGTGTTTTTGTATGAATGTGGCTGACTTTTTACTCCATAGACTGACTGCCTCCAACCAAAAAATCTAGAGGATTTTTAAGCAGAGAAACAACAGCTTCCCAGGAATATAAAGCTCAGCAACCACAGACTTCCACAATACTAATTTCTAGTATTAATATTGGGGGGTGGAAATGAGATCATAAATGAACCTTGCATTTTCTTCATTTGTTTATTCCAATGCATCTTTTAATTTGTAAAGAAATAAAAATATATTAAGATGTATTTTATGTCATTGTTAGTAAATAAACACTGCTTATTTTTCCAAACACTGTATTTTGCGGGAGGGAGGAAGTGGGAAGGTCTGGAGCTTAGTTGAGTGATCCTTTACAATCCAGTCTTATACTAAGTTGTTTTTTTTTTTCTTACTTACAGGGGAAGGTGGTAAAAAATACAAGAAATGTCAGCATACAAAAGGTGCTGTTTAGTCTCAGTGTTACTTTGCTTACCTAAACATTTTTAACTTTCTGTCCCAACTGAACTTTTATTTTTGCAAAGAACTTCCCCTTTTCTCTAACACAGCTTGACTGCTTTTTTGGTCTGCTTTGAAAAGTATTGTAGTTATCTCAAGGTAATGTTAAGCTTAAGTTAGACTTGCAGTTTTAATTTTTTGGAGAAACAGAATACTATTTCAGAGTTAAGATGGCAGGGAAAGGTTTTTTTGTTTTGTTTCTCCTCTCTGTTTTTTGCTAATTGCAGGATTGAAGTTCAGAATGAACATGGCTGTTAGCGGTGTAACTTGGCCAGACTAGGTTAAAATAATGTGTGTTGCACTTAAATCCCGTTATTTACTGTAGCCTGGAAGACTGCTATTGTACAATTTACTGATAACCTTTACAATGGTTTGTATGAAGGCAGAGGACAATCATTTTTAAATATCCAATAATACTTAGTTTGCTGTGGAATATTTTGGGGATTAGTCTCTTCGGAATGTTCCTACATTGTCCAGAATCCACTACTGAGCTGGTATGTTGCGAAAATGATGGGCCTTGTGCATCTTGTTTGGTAATCTTGTGGAGTAAATTGTGCTTGCAGGAATGTTTGTGGTAGTGCCCCTTTCCATGTGTGTGGGAATTGCCTTGCCCTGCTGGTGTCTGTCAGCGTTGTGCTGGGATCTGGGGGTCTGTTCAGTGAGCGGAGGAGTGGACAGGAAGGACGTGGGTAATGACACGCAGGTTGTCTTCATCGTCTGTACCGGGCTTCCGAACTGTGACTGTGTTGTGGCTTGGGCTTTCCTTGTTGAAGGAATGCAGGAAGAGCCTCCAGTATTTGAACCTGTTCTTTCTATGGATGGAGAACACTTCTCTGCTTGTGTTCATATTAATTTATGTATTGTGAAATAGTGCAAGTATTGTGGGATTAAATTATCCCTCAACAGCATTAATTTGAAGCTCAGCACTCCATAACTGAGTGGCAGTTTTTCTGTTAAAATTGTGTAATGCAATACTAACTCAGCTCTGCAGACATCACTCCCATTTTACAGAGTATTTTAACACCAAAGGAGTTACTACAAGTTGGTACAGAAAAGCAGCTCCAGTGGGAACTTTATATCCTACATGCAGATGTTCAAAAACAAAAGTTTCTGTTACTAGGTGTTTTGTGTTCCTTCTCAGTGTGGACTTTGGCAGCAGAGGATGCACTCAAGTGTATTTTCTTGCCCTGTCCAGGACGCTTGCTTGGTAGGGGAACGATGCTTCTGCAAATGTACTTGCGTTTGGTATGCCACCCCTCAGTGGAGCTGCTTGCTTTTGTTAGCTTTTGGCAGTCCTGTTGCGGGTTAATTGGCTGTGTTGGCTTCACAGATGGATGAGTGTGTGCCAGGGAGAGGATTTAAAGGAATTTTAAGGCTGCACAACTAGTGGAAGTGCAGTTTTTGTCTCAACAAAGCCGTGTTAGATTTGCTGTTGCAAACAGCTGCTTTTAATCTACGTGGAGGTTAAGAAGTGCTATTTGCTCTTACATCTCCGTTTGGGAAAAAGGCGGTACCTTCAGGGCACCAGCTCTACCAGTGTTATTTTCCCTGTATTTCATTCTCCTCTGGAGTTTCCTGGCTGCTTGCGGCAAGCCCAGGCGCTCCGGCACCGCCAGCCCCGCCGAGCCGCAGCGCCCGAGGCGGGCGGTGACCGTTGCGGCCGTTGGCCGCGCCGCGCCGCCCGGGGGCGGGGCC
>NW_028186490.1:1198762-1200495 GCF_003343005.1 Rhea americana
GGGGTGGCCGCACGCCCCGGTCCCGCCGGCCGCGGCCTTCGGCGCCGTCGCCGCGGCGTCCTACCGCGGCCCCGGCAACAACGACACGCGGGCCAACAGGGCGCTGCCCATCCTGCTGTGGTGGAGCGGCAGCCTCTTCCCGCACTTCCCCGGCGACACGGAGCGCATCGACTGCCCGCGCGGCTCCTGCCTGGTCACCCGGAGCCGGCGGGTGGCGCGGCACCGCCGCACCAAGGCCCTCATCTTCTACGGCACCGACTTCAGGGCCTATGAGGCGCCGCTGCCCCGCCTGCCCCACCAGACCTGGGCTCTCTTCCATGAGGAGTCCCCCATGAACAACTACGTCCTCTCGCACTCGCCCGGCATCCGCCTCTTCAACTACACGGCCACCTTCCGCCGCGAGTCCGACTACCCACTCACGCTGCAGTGGCTGCCCAGTGCTGGGTACCTGCGGCGCCCGGCCGTGCCCCTGGCCGAGAAGGACGCGTGGCGGCGGCAGGGTTATGCCCCGGTGCTGTACATGCAGTCCCACTGCGACGTGCCCTCGGACCGGGATCGATATGTGCGGGAGCTCATGAAATACATCCAGGTAGGTGCGGTGCGTGGGGAGGCCGCGACACCCTGTCGCTTTAGGAGCTGGGCCACCCCCGCCAGCTCCACGGCCTCCTCTTAACGGGGTTTGTTTGTCCTTGTTTTTAGCCAAGACAAGTTGTAATGGGAAGCACACGAACTGCGAGCCGGACAGCAAAACTAGTTGCGTTCCTTCCAAAAGCATGGTCTAGACCACACCACACGCCAGTAGGTAGGCCTCGCAATAGCTGTTAGTCTCAGAGTTGGTCAGATTGCAGGATTGGTTACGGATTGGTTACAGATTCGGCTACACCCCAGTAACCGTGGTTAGTCTCCTGAACTAAGTGCCAGAAGTTAGCAAAATCTCTGGAGCCTTGTAAGTTAGTGTAAAAGGAAGGCTGCCCACATAAAAGCCTTGCTGTTGCTTAGAAGTGTGGGTGTGCGATCAAAAGATGGATTACTGCTGATTATTGAGAGTCCACTCCTTATTTGTGTTGCCGTAGGAGTGTGTTACTTTCATGGTGGTTTGTAGTGCTATGGCTCAGCTGATGAATAAGCTGGTAGCTGAAATAACACGTTCTGTCTGAAGCAGAAAAACATTAGCTCTTCTCTCCTTAGGAATTTCTAAGGATATTAATATATTAGAAGAGATATATTAGATGGGAGAAAAATCTGATTTTTAGCTAAAATATTTTTTAGTCATTATTGTATATTTCTTGTAAAGGTTCATTATATGCTCAGTAACGAAGTAAAGGCAAAATAATCTTAAAATTGTGACTGTACGTTGTAAAACTATGAAACAGATGCAGGATTGAGTATATTGCCTTTCGTTTGTAGACAGTATTCTTTTAGCTTCCTCCATTTATTTATTTATTTATTTATTTTAACAAATGGGAAATACCTTTGCCAGCCTGCTAAGATTGGAGGGAGCTGTGTGGAATCACTGTTTGGGAAAGTACTGAATCCTCCATTAAGTGGATAACTTTTAAATTAACATCAAGGGAGTTTCGTGCCCTTCCTTGCCTGTCTGAGTTGTCCTCTAATATATTTTTTATGAACTCTTTCTCTGCACTTTCTCCTCATCAGTAGCACAGCTTATGCTGCTTTTGACACTGAGTATTCTGTTTCCCCTAAAGCTGTTGAAGAAGATGTGGGACTTTTTT
>NW_028186490.1:1200530-1251069 GCF_003343005.1 Rhea americana
GGGTGCGGGGAGGGTATGGAATGGATGAGAATTAAACGATGTAGTAGTAAGATGTGCTGTTTTGAAAAGTCCTACAGTTCTTTTGTTTGATTGTCAAAATGGGAAGAGGTCAGAGTGAAAGCGAGGCTAAACTAAGGTAGCTAAGAACTGATCAAAACTGGAAACCAAGAGAACTACAGGCTCTGAAAACAAGCTTCAAGCAAACGTCACTTTTGTAAAGATAACCATTGTTATTTTAGGTTGACTCCTATGGGAAATGCCTGCATAACCGTGAGCTTCCCAGTGAGCGACTGAAAGACACTTCTACAGCCACTACAGAAGATTCTGAATTTATGACCTTTATTGGCAGGTACAAGTTTCACCTGGCCTTGGAAAATGCCATTTGTAATGACTACATGACTGAGAAACTATGGCGTCCAATGCATTTGGGTGCTGTCCCTGTATACCGAGGCTCCCCAGCTGTGCAGGATTGGATGCCAAACAACCTCTCCATCATACTCATAGATGATTTCAACAGCCCCCAAGAGCTAGCAAAGTATCTTGATTTCCTGGACAAGAATGGAGAGGAATATATGAAATACCTAGAGTATAAAAAACCTGGTGGAATAAAAAACCAGTTCTTGCTAGAGAGTTTGGAGAGGCGAGAGTGGGGTGTAAATGATATGACTCTGCCCAATTACCTGAATGGCTTCGAGTGTTTCGTCTGTGACAGGGAGAATATCCGAGTCAAAGAGGAGCAGGAACACAAAAGGTCTCATGGGAAATTTCCAGCTCCCAGACCTCGAATTGCTCAGTTCAAGCATATGGGATGTCCTGTGCCAACCCCTGGGTTTGGAAGTGTTGAAGGTCTCTCTGGAGGAGACAGGTAATGTACAAATACTATGCTTTTTGAAGAAAAAGGCTTTAAACATCAATAGGTGTAATTTTTAATAATATTTTTTGCTTTAAAGTACCCTATAGTGCACCTCCATTTACACTTTATATTATGTCTTGTGGGTGGTAATGCTTGTAATAGTTGTGCTGATACTGTGTAACACAGAGGCTGAGAAGTAGAGGACTGGAAGATGATACTGGTTGAAGCAAGAGCATAACAGAGGTGAATATTTTGTCCTGTGAGGCCTTTTTAAATGCTGTGTGACTTCTGGCAATTTAGTTATCCTCTCTCTGCCTTAGCTGCCCTTTTTTTTTTTTTTTTTTTTTTCCCCTCTTTGGGGAGGAGGGACACTTTTCTGTACAGTAATAGTAAAGCACTTGGTAGCCCATGAATAATGAAAGAAGCTCGATATGTCAGTACAAATTACTGTGTTAAGAATAAGTTGCCGAAGTATTCATTGTAGACCTAGCTTGCTTCTGATGACTTCTGACAGAGCAGAAGTTAGGCCTAATCTAATTACAGTAGAAGACTACCTTAAATTTTGTGTAGCAGTAGGCAAAGTTCTGATTAGTTTGGAAGACATATTCCCATTTATTTAGGTATGACCATGCAGGACAGAATTGGCTGAATGGATACTGCCTTTTCTGTGTATGAGGACTGATACTGCTGCTGGATTCTCCTAGCCCCAGCCCAGTATGATACAGCTCATCTCTAGCGTGAGCTGCACAGAACTCCGTCAGCAGGAACTAACCACACCAACCCTGAGTTAACCATTTTTGACAGGAAGAAGAGTTTTGTTTCCATGATCTATTTAATTCTTAATATTTATACAAGTATTCCTACAATACAAGTCAGTACTTGGATAGCAGTGTTTTGAAGTTGCAGTTGCTGGAGGAAAGTGTTCTGGCTTTTCGTAAACTGTTCATGCCCTTTTTATAGGACATATCACTAGTGTAACGTGTTTGGATCCTCTAAGCTAGTCATTCTTCTCTGCATTACCTTTAAGAAACTTAGGTCTATTTAGGGAATTGTTCAATTTATGCAACCCAATGAGCTATCAAAGAGCCCTCATAAAGCTAAAGCATTCAAAAAACGTAGTAGATTTTGCCTGTGTTCAAAGATGTTTGTTGCCAAACACTTCAGAATTCTGTTGTCAGTTCAACTGTATGAAATATTTAGCTAATAACTTTTTGCAGATACCAGAAGGATTTGAGGCACTGTCCAGAAAGAAGTTTTCAGTGTACCTAGTGTGCATCAGTTTACAAGTTTTTTAGTAATTTCCTAGACTAAGGAATTGAATATCTAGGCCTGTTAAAATGTTAAAGGAAAGTTTGGTGAAAATGTAGATTCTATCATTTTAAGTTCTCTACAACCCAGAATTAAGTTCTATGCATGTCTGAATCTCTGGAAAAGGTTTTATTAGGTCACCCACCCACCCACCCCCACCCCCACACACAAAAGTATTAAATATTTTATAACTGGAGAGAAGTGATAAGGATGCTTCTTGCTAGATTTTGATATTTTCAGTTGGCTATTTTTGAAATTAAAAAGGGGAAAAGCTTTAGGACATTCAAGTTCTTTAGGAAATCCCTATTTCACAAAACTTTACTTAGAATTTTGTCACAAAAAAAACATTTTCACACTACAGTTAATGTATTGGCTAGTTAAAAATGATGCTTGTAAGTAAAAGGGACCTCAACGTTTTTGTAACCCTTTGTTTTTTGTTGGTTGATTTATTTACTGGAGCTTTTTATAGTAATGCCTTTTCTTTGCCGTGGTAACAAAATGTGCTCTTCCCTCTTCCTACACTGTGTAAATGAATATTCTCTACTATTTCAAAAATTCTTTTACTTCATCAGCAGATGGCAGTAGAGAAATACTTTCGAAGAGAGCGTGGTTGTCCTACATTGCTTACTTGCAAGTTAAGGTACTTCACGCTTCTGAGCAGGGCTCATCAGCAAGGAGGTTTTGTGTATTGGTTTGTAATCCAGGCTGCAGAGACTTCCATGTTTGTTGAACCACAGCATGTTATTCCCTCCCATTTACAGAGATGAGATGTGTCTGGAGATACTATGCCATGAAAACTTTTCCATTATCTGCCATTTGCTTTAGAAAGATAACATGTATCTGAATTTCTTTATAAACCATTAATCATGGAGAAATGTTTCTTTACAAAACATTAATCAGGCTTAGGAAGGGTGCAAGTTGTGGAATAAATGCAGCTCAAAGTCTGACAATAAACATACTCTGTGACTTTGGGTCCTGGAGAATTCTGGAGCGCATAGAGAACAGCAAAGGCATTTGGAGTTGATACATTTTTTGAGCTGGTACCCAGTTACAGTATGGTTACACTATGCCTTCTCATGCTATATTGTTATTCACAGATGTAATTTGTGTTTAGTGTTGACAAATGTGCTGAGCTCATGTAAGTTTATGTAGCCTGAACGTCTTATTATGCCCTCACCTTGCTGTTTTTCAGCTCTAAGATAGTGTTCCTAAACTAGAGATTACAAACACAAGTGAGACTGCAAGCATAAGGGTTTAAGAACAAAGGTGTAGAATAACTATTTGTATGTGTTAAATTATGGATTAGGCGCTATAATCTATTGAATTGTTAGCTGCTTTGTAGGGAAGGTGCAGCAAGCTGCAGTGCTGCTTATGTTTAGAGTGTCTGCTTATTAGAAACTGGAATCGATAATGGTTCTTGAACAGGGTAATCGAGAGAGACCAGTATGTGTTTGATAAAGGAAGATTTTGGAACTATGGTGACTATGCTAGCTCTATTTTATGCTGTCCTCTCTATTTAGGATGAGAAAAACGATTTGGAAGTGTAAATGAAGTTTGCCACATACGTAGCGTAGGTGTAGTGTAAGGTGTGTCTTGCAGTAGAATCCAGTAATCAGCAGGATTAAAGATGGATGGTTTTCTTATGGTAAAAATGTTTTCATTGTACATAGTTGATAGTTTCACAGTATTTGTACAGTCCTGTTCATCCTGCAGTAGCATTTTTCCAGAGATATTATAGAATCAGTGAAAAGTCTTTTTCTTTAAAAAAAAAAAAAAAAAAAAAAAGGTTACACCAGTATAAAAAGAAAAATGCAAAAATGTTCTTATTCAAATTTTATTTTGTTGATGAAATGTTCACTTGGATACTGGAATTCCTTTCAGTATCATTTCCACAGAGTTAAGCTGCAGAATGCTTTTTTTCCCACTGTTTCCTATGACTTTGTGTATAGCGCTTACATGAGTATATCCACTTTCCTAATATTTATCTTTTCTTAGTGCTATAAAAAATGTGTAATTCATGTTGGTGATCCTTGAACAAAGGTTAATTTAGCTGGTGGGCAGAGCACATCTGAGTGCTGCCTTTTACAAAGGACATGTTAGGCAGACTTATTTTTGTATGCCAAAGAAGGCCTCTGCCCATGATCCTTCCTGTTCTGATCTATGTTAAAAGGTTTATTTTGAGGTCCCTGTTGGTTTACTCTGCAGATAATGTCATTGACAACAGAAAACTAATTCCCATCGCCTGTGAACTCTGTGTCATTCCACAAAGAAAGTGACTGTGATTTTGTACACGTTCTTCTGAGTTTCCGAGAGTAGTGGGTGAGGTCTGCTCAGGTATGGGCAGTGCAGCCATGCTTGCTTTAGTGTATTGTGTCTGGAATGAAAGCAGGAGGCATTGTACTCATTTCTGTGATTGGGAAGGGGAATAAGTTAACAGTTCTGTAGGTAAATTAACAATGATTGGGGTAACTCATATGAGCAGATAAGTGACCATATGACCATTGTGTTTGGTCGTTCTTGCCAAAAGTTTATAATGGTCTTATGTGTCTGGGTGGCAGATACATTAAAGAGAAGGTAATATTAGGAATAATCAAGTCTATCATGAAAAGGAAAGGTGTTAATTATTAGTTACATCAAAGTATGGCAATAATTTAACACAAATGAGTAGTCCACGTGATCATGTATGGGAAAGGAGTTGCTCAGAGATGTTATAAGGTAGTTCTGCTATGAAAGGTTTGAAAATGTATGCACTGAAAGAGAAAAACTGTACGCTCAGCCAGGTAGTTTGGAGATTGAGTATGAAGTCAGGATTGGGAGAGAAAGCTTTTTCTCTGTCACGTATAACCGGAGTTTTGTAATGACTAGCTGTCAGTCTCTTAATTGTTACGCGGTTTGTCTGAAAAAAATGATTCTCAGTTTTAACCGTAATTTTAAATGTACGGGCCATGGAAAGGCACTCTCAAATCATATAAAGGTTCTGTGCTAGATTTTATTTTAAAATAAGTTTTTATTCTTTACAGTTTGTAACATGGCTAACACAGTCACATGCTGAAAAATCTTAAGTTCTAAAGCCAACAATGAGGTTGTCCTTCAGATAGTTTATGTAGCGGATAATTCTTTAAGTGTACTTGGAGCACAATGGCACAATAATATCATAGTTTGCCATGAGCTTCCCTGGGCCTGTTTTTCTCTTAGGTGAAAGGAAAAAAAAATGTTTTTAGTATTGTTACAGCTGCAGACTTTTTTTTTCCCCCAGTGGCTTATAGTGGTGTCTTTTTTTTTTTTTTTTTTTTCAGTTGGAAAGAGATGTGGCTGCAGGATTATTGGCAAAGTCTTGATCAGGGTGAGGCTCTCACTGCTATGATTCATCGCAATGAGTCTCATCAGGGAAGATTTTGGGATTATATGCACGAGATCTTTCTCAAGCGGACCAGGCAACACTGACCCATCTTTGGAAGACTTTGACTTGAAAATTTTATTGGAAGTTGTGAGAGTGGGAATTCTTACCTCACTCCAAATATTTGCCTTAAAATAGGGGAAAAAAAAATATTTCGGAGACTATTTTTCTTGTGAATGAAGTGAGTAATTCTCTGTTGTGATTGGATATCAGCTGTGCAGATGTTATCCACTGTTTTGATTTGAATTTCAGCTCAGCAGTGTGAAGCTACTACTGAACTGGAAATGTCAATGTCTGGGGCAAAAGAAGAATTTACTCTTCTTGTGCATTTGGTATGTGTTTCCCTGTGGCTTACGTGACTTCAGATGAACATATTTTCAGACTCTGCTCAAATAGCCTAGATTATTTCACTGCAGGGTTTTTTTTATTTCTAAAATATACATTGCTGTTTTTATAAATATTTTACCAATCACTTATTCTCCTCATGAAGATATATTTTTCGCTGCTAATAACAAATAACTTTTTCAGTGAAGGAATTGCAGAAGACTAATGTCTGTGGAGAGCAGTTGTGCCTTATGAAATACCAGCAATAAAATCTATTCTCTCCAAATAAATGTGCCTCAAATATTCTTACTTTTCAGGCTGAATTAATGGCTTTGGGTGGGTTACTTACTCTCTGCTTAATTTTCTTCTCTAACTGTCTTTCCAGGTAATGCATATGAATGGGACCAAAGGCTAAATTACCTAATTTCCAACTTTCAACCGAGTATTTTAAAATGAAAGTACGTTACCTGGCACTGTGTAGAACCTGAATAAAATTAGCATGCTTTGGTACTTTTAAGTTTCCATCAAGTCTGAAATCCTGGCTGTAATCATTTGTTCTCTCCCTAATGCCAAGGATTTGGAGGTCTTTGCTGATTTGTTCTTTGGCAGTGTCTGCAGCTTTTTTCTTTCAGTTCCTCAGGGCTTACCTATACAGAGATACATAAGTGAATATATCTGAATTTTTTAAGTGGATTACTCAAATCAGATTAAAATTATAGATGAGTTTATTCAGGACTAAATTTCCTTCTCAAGTACATTATGACAACTTAAGATAAAACAAGTTAAGACTGCTTTAATTTTGAATATGATCTTCTGCTGAACAGCTTAATGAGATTTAAATAAATTGTTTGAATTAATGCCCTCTGTTTCATTTCTCTTCATTTCATGTTTCTGTCATTGTTTCCTTTGTCTGTGTGCTCCTTTTAATTAGCTGTATCCTGTAAGCCTTTCTTACAGAGGTTTTTGGTAGGATAGTCAGGAGGAGAAATTCTAATCTTGCTTTTTGTATGTAGTAACGCATTTTGCTTTTTCTGTTTTATCCTATAATTCAGCTAGAACTGTGAGTTTTATAACCAAGTCCAGGTATTTTTTGTAGTTTATCTGCTGTTATCAGAATTAGATATGCTGCAGTTAATGTATTGTCCTTGCAGGAATAAGAGGAGGAAGTACCAATAGTAAGCATGGGTATCATGGCACTTCTTTATACATTTGTTGATTAGTGATGTCTAAAGCCTCACTTTGCATAGCAAAATGAGCGTGGTGGGGGGGGTGACACACAGACAGAATGCACTCTGTAGAAGCCTGCTGCTTTGAACTGCTAGTTTGTAGATAGGCGTAACAAACCAGTACCTTTCTCTGCTGAGTTCTTGGTCAGTGTTGTCTTAGAAGATATAACCTTTTTTTTTATTGAGGTTCTACAGGTGATGGACTTCCTAAAAGGTTATGAGTACCAGCTACTGCTCTTTACAGTCATGACACTTACCCAAGCCTTGTGTTTCTTTTATCTAAATGGGAGGTAAGGAGATGCTCTGTGGTAAGAGGCGATCATACTAGCTTTATCTGCTCCTGTACAACACAGGATATCCATGAATTATAAAGAGTGTGTCTGTTAAGTATGTTAAATCTGTTTTATTTATTGTACATGGTGCACATGTATTAAGGCTAAAGTTCTTCCAGTGCCTGGATTGAATAACTTGTCTAGCTGCTAGGAAAACGTTGCAGGGGCAGAAGTGGGAACCCTCCCCAGTTGGCTAAACAGCTGTGGTTGCTGTTCTGTTTCAGGCTGCTGACTGATCTTCACAGCATCCACTTTTCTGGACAGTAAGGACTCCAAAATGTTGAATAATAGCTGTTCTTCTGCCAGGGCTTTGCTTCCATCTCTCTCCTGCTTTTTTGGAGGGCAGGAAGGAGAAGCAGGGTCTCATACCATTGAAGGGCATATGCATTCCAATACTGTCCACTGTGCTTGTCATTTTCACCAGTTCTGGAATAAGAATATCCATTACCCTGCAAACACTGCCTGACAGGTGCAATATTTGTAAATATTTGATAATCTCAGATTTGCTTTTATAGAGTTCTCTTTCTTTCTTTCTCTTTTTCCCTCTCTTGTTTTCCTCTTTCTTTGCATCTTGTCAAAGCTTGCTTTCTGAGAATGAGTGACTTCAAGATTGAATTTTTCTGCTACCAGGAATAAAGATATTGAGATTAATCCTTTCAAATGTATAATTATGTAAATTACAATATAATGTCCAAAGATGACTGCCAACCTTAGCCAAAGGGAATTAAATTTATGGTCCCAGTTGTCTTTCTACTAATGCAAATATGTGAATGCAGACGAGGAGGAAGATGACTGCAACAACTGTTAATATTTTGAAGAAAGGTTTCTGGTTGTACAAGTTTTTGATTGCTAACAGTGGATTTCTCACTTCACAGCTTTAAATCAAGGCCACTTGGATAGTAGCTGAGTATCACCACTTACGTTGTAACTCTTGGAAGGCTTAAATGATACTCAGACTGAACAATGTAAACAGCATCTTTCTCAATCCAGTTCGTACTCTGCAGATACCCATACTCTCACAACTGAGACCAATCAGGAGTTTCAGCAAAGATGCTAAAGTGATAAAGAGATTACAAAGTAAACCCTTTAGTAGGCTTCTGCAAAGCAGAGTGAGTCCCTATACCACTGCTTGTCATGCATTTTGCCTTTTTTTCTGTGTGACTAGAGGGACAATTTCAAAGCTGTCAAGACAGCTTTATTCACTAGCATTAATGTTCTAAAAATAGCTATCTCCTCTTTGTAGCTGCGTACATGAAACAGTACTAGATTCAATGGGTAATGTGTCTCAGAACTGATGTGAGCTGGGAAAAAGTCATGCCCCCTCGGAGGTGAGGGAGAGGGAACAAATGTCCAGCTGAAGGTTGAGTTGCAGTTGAGTTCATTGCACTGGACATGTTAAAGCTGTTATTCTTCTGCCAGAACATTGAATACCAGGTGCTACTTATTTTCAGCAAAGAAAAATGGTATTTTATTTGCTGAACTGGTAATCTGTATTTCCAGTTTCCACAATGACTGCAATTTCTAAGAATGAAATAACCTCACTGAAAAAGTAGTTTTGTTGATACCTAGCATTGATAATTTTCAGACTGAAAAAAAAATGCAATTGCCTTTTCTTACTTGCTTTGCTGAAGTAATTTTCAAACTGAATTAAGATCTCTGGATCCTCTGTGATGGTAAGTAGAGTGGCACTTTTTAAGAGCCAAGTACCAAGTATGTGTATATGTTTGGAGGGAAAGGGGAATGAGATTTTTTTTTTCCTGGAAATAGTCTGCAAAGAGTAGCAACTGCAGAATCATAGCAAAAATGCTCCTCTCTCACCTTGATAGAGGGCAGTTTTAACTAGCTTGGGAAACAATAGATGGAGAGGGCGGGGGACAGGATGAATTGAATTGGAATACAGCCATCAGGGACAACAGTGTTTAAACAGTGCTATGGTAGACAAGCAGCCATCTGCCCCTTTACCATTCTGCCAAGCCTACTTGTCACCCCTTGTCCAGAGAGAGACACTCCCTTAATCATTAGCTGTTATCCATTTGTTTGCATTTAATTAGGATTGTTGATGGATCCCCAGGCACCTTCTGAGAAATTGTATTAATCGGAAACATAGAAGGTGGCAGCTTCCTTCATTCTGCTCAGAGACCTCTGCTGACAGGTTGAAATTAATCAGACGCAAAATCCTTTTAGTGATATGATCAGCTGAGCCAAGGCCTTTGTCAAGTATTAACAAACTGCATTTCTCTTATGACTCACTGTCTCAAAGCTGGCACTTGGAGATGCAGGGCACTGCAGAGGATTAGGAAGGATGGAGAGAAATGGAACTGCAGATTTTGTTCCAGAGCCTTGACATGACTGGCATCTTAATTTGTATTCTGTTATATACATTCTTTTCCTGCAGAAAAGACCCATCTAACGCTGAAGTGGCTCAGCTCAGCTAGAGATGATTCTGGGGATCTTGGAATGGATCAAAGCAAGCCATGATACTTGGGGACATCTTTGAGCAATAAGGAGGCACCAGGTAACTTGGAGTAGTGTGGGCGGGATTTGAGTTGGTCTGGGAAGTTAGAAATTAGGGATGGCAGCTCAGAACTAATCAGGTAAACAGGGTATTTCAGGGAGGCTGAGCTGACTGAGGGAGGTCAAGAAAAAGAATAGCACTGGAGCTTGGGGAGGAACAATGACCTCAGAAAAGAAAGTGCATCCCTCATAGCTATTAAAGTGCTATTATCACCCTAATACATTAGCTTGGGTAGTGGGAGTAAGTCTGAATTGACTGGAATTGTCTCTACCAGGGAAGCAAACCAGCTTGCTTAAAAGTTGGAAAATTAAGGCAGCTCCAAATAAATGGAGATGCCCTAGGGCAGCTCACAGTGGGGTCAAGGAGGTCAAGCTGAGACAGGTGAGAATAAATTGTGGTAAGTGAGGGTTATGAGGTATGAGGGTATGAGTATTATGAGGTTATATAAGAAGAATTAAGGCATTTGGGGTAAATTTGGGTGGATATCTTGCAATTTACTTGAAGAAAGCTGGATTCAAGCAGTTCAGAAAGTTGTGGCTTTCAATTGTATTCATTTCTCCTACTACACCTGATTCCTTAGTCTCAGCCCCTATTTCTTCTTTAGAAAGTGCTTTGAGGATTTAGATTGTTGCTTAAGAAAAAGAACCGCCTGTGGTATACTTTCTCACCTTCTAGAAAGGTATTTAAGTAAACAATCTAGTTTTAAGGATGTATTTTATTATAGCATTTCTAGCATTGTATTTTATCATTGCATAACATTTATTATAGCATCACAACTGACCCTTACTCCAGCTGTAATACAGATTTATTTTATTTTTTCCAGATAGCTTGACCTCTTCTGGTTCATCTTGTTTTTGACCTAGCTGGGACATAGGCCAGGATTCAGCTTTTTTTTTTTTTTTTTAAAAGAAACTATGTACATTTGTACATTTAAGGAAATAGTAAGTTGCAGATGCAATTAAGATTGTACAGGTTCTTTATAGTCATATATTCAGAATTTGCAGTGAAACATCTATGTGGTTCACCAGCGTATTGAGAGAATCAGGTTCCTGACTCCACCTGAAAAGTGGAAACTTCTGTCCATTTATTATTCTGTGCCATCAGTTGTGCAAATATAGGCTTATAGAAACGAGACTCAGGTACTGAATACTACACCTCTTCTGTAACTTCACACACTCCCTCAAAACTGAGGTGTTTGTACCTTGCTTCAAACATCTCTCCTTGGCGTGTGCAGACGCTGTCACGTAGGTTACTCTGTCTGCTGGTGAATTTCTTAGGCTGATGCTCCAATCCCAGGCTGCGTGCCAGAACAGAGCCTAATGCAGACAGCAGTAACTGATAGGAAGCTATTAAAATTCTCCTTGCATAGCTTGCCTTTTCTTTCCCAGCCTTTTCCCTCCACCCCCATTTTTCTTGGAATTGTTTAAAAGAGTGATCAGCTTTTGAAGGTGAATATACCTGAAGGTGCTGCCACCATTAGCTAATGTAATTTGGAAAAAGGGAAGGTGATTTACAAGGAGTGCAGTTCTGCTTCTCTTATGCCATAACATCTGCCTCCTTCTTTTTGTTCTTTTCAAGCCTAATTAATAACTAGAATAGGCAAATGTGGTGGAGAAAAATGAGTATCAGGAGGTGTAACTGGAAGAGGAAAAAAAGCATTAGCAGATGAACTTCACATAAATTGGAATGCTGAAAAGTACTCCAGCTCTTTTTAAATCTGTAAGATCTCAGATGTTTTGAGTTCCAGTGTGCAAACCCTGTAGACTAATTTGAAGGTGTCAGCTTGTTTTTTATCTCCTCCACTGGCAGCCAAGCTGGAAAGATTGCTCATTTCCTATCCAATTAGCTAAATGGAAGTAGAAAAACCACCCACCTACCTAAATGTTTCAGAACTTCCAGACAAACTGTTCCAGCGCGGTTCTAAAGAGAGGGGAATTTGCTTCTGAAGAGGACCAAAAGAAATTTATGTGGAAATGGCTGCTGATACTTTTCAAATTGGACTTTAAGATAGTATTACAATAAAATAACACGCACAAAAATTTGGACATACCAGAATGTGTTAAATCTGCTGATGGAGTAGATCCCAGTAATGATTCGGAGAATATTCTGGTGTGCGCTCTGTGATATTTAACCCCAGGAGCAACATTTCTGACAGCTTGTTAACTTCCTTGACTAGGCAGAGGTCGGTGCGGGGGGGCTTTTGGTTTTATATGTGTGTAGCTGAGAACTGGAATATATTGTTTTTATCCAGACCGATGTCCGGGGGGGGGGGGGGAACAGCGTGTATAGTTTGGCCTGTTGTGCACGGTCAGAGACCTCTAATGCCCGGGGCAATAGCTGGAGCCTAAAGCCGTCTCTGGATGATGAGGAGGAGGAGGAGGAGGAGAAGGAGGAGGAGGAGGAGGACGGGCAGTCCCGGCTGCTCTAGGCCCCCAGTGTCCGCGCTCCTCCCCCCGCCCCGCCCCGCCGGCAGCCCCGCCCCCGCGGCAGGTCACGTGGGTCGGCGGCCGCCCGCTCGCCGTGCGGCCTGTCGCAAAGAGCATGGCGGCGCCCGCGTACCCGGCCTGGGTGACCCGGTGGGTCTCCGGGCAGTGGCGGCAGAAGAAGCGGCCTCCGGTTATCCGCCCCACGCGGCCGCTGGTGCTGGCCAACAGGGTTGCGAACCGCAAGGAGCAGGCGGGAGGTGAGTGCCGGCGGCAGGCCGCCGCCGGCGGTGCGGGAGGCCGTTGAAACGCCCCGCCCCCCCCGGGAGAGGGGAGGAACGGCCGTGGCGGGCCGTTAGCCCGGGGCCTGGGCCCGCGGCCCTCCCCGCGGCTGCCCTCCCCGCGGCTGCCGTGCCGCTCCCGCCGCCCTCCCTGCGAAGGGTCGTCGGGGCGCCGCGGCGTTCGTGCTTGGAAACAGCCTGCGCTCCACGGAGCGGCTCGGGGAGCCGGCGGCTGCCTCCTAGGGAAGGGAAGTGTTACGGAGCAACAGGGAGGCGTTTGCTGAACGCGTGGGGAATACGGAGGGAGGGGGAAAGAGCATCTGTGGAAGTTTTTAAGGATCCCTTTTGGAAGGTGGGCAGGAGATCGGAGGTCTCTCAGCACAGAATCCATTCTGTGATTCTGTAACAGGAGAAAGGGATCCAATCTGTGTCACAGAACTAGAAAAAATTACTTTTCCCAATTCCAGTTCTAAATTTGTGTCTTCTGATATTTTACCTGTGATTCATGTGTTTAAAGTACTTTGAATCATTAAGATAGATGCTCTATTTGACTTGCAACAATCAGATGTTAGATAGCTGCAGTGGTACTGGTATTTGGACTAGGAGCTTTATCCCTAAGGAAAGCAATGCACAGTTCTTTACTTCCATGAGTTTTTTTCTCCTTTACCTCTACCCCATCTTAGTTTTCTCACTGGAGATATATGCACTGCATAAGGTTATTAACATGATGACCTGAGCACTGAGATTTGCATTGTGTTTTTTTTCCTCCAGAGGCAACGTGCATTACGGAGATGTCAGTAATGATGGCCTGCTGGAAACAGAATGACTTCAGCAACTCAGCTTGTGCCGAGGAGATTCGGACATTCTATGACTGCGTGGCAAAGGCAGAAGTAATTAAGGCCTCTTTTGCATTCTTAAGGGCTAGTGGCAAGAAAGGAAGAAGCCGTCAATCATTTCTCTGCGTGACAACAGTGATAACATGCTCTAAGCAACCTAATTTTCGTTGTAAGCGATTTGAGCTGCACAGGAGATGCAGGATAGTATAGTTCAGACATGCAATGCTTCCTTTTTTTTTTTTTTTTTTTTTTTAATCAGAACCTAACGAAAATAAAGGTGTGGAAGGGATGGGATGCCATGTACATTATAACAAGGAGGAAAAAATAGTCCTGTCCAATTCTTCTTTGTGTTGTCAGATTCTTGAAGCAGGGCTCAGTTGCAGACAGTCAGTCCTAACCTAGGCCATTTCTTTTAATTTATTCCATTTTTTTATCTCTAAAGTTTCAGCACTAATGAAGCAGTTGAAGATACTGCTCCTCTCCACATTAAACTATAGGTCTGAATAAGGGAGTCCATGTTTTGAAGCTATAGAGGCAGCAAGTAGGCAACAATTTGTATGGTGTGAGAAGTGGATTAGATTCTAATTTGGGGGTATCTTTATAATTCTGTAGCTAGTACTTTGAGGTTGTTTGAATACAGTTTTGGTAAATTTCAACAATTGCTCTAATTCATAAAATGAAGAAATAGTCAACTCCATGATCCAATGTCTGCATTGTCTAGATAGTTAGGGAAAGTGGTAAGTCCAGATTCCCAAATTCTGTTCTCTCATAAATCTAAATAATTCTGTGATTGTGGAAGTGAGGGTAGAGACAGTGGGTGTCAGAGAAATAACCAGTAGTTTCAGTAATCCTCATCATAAGCAAAATTTCCAGACTGTGTGAGGTAGTTAAAAACTATTCCTGATTCCCTGAAAGTTTTGAATTCTTTTAGGCTGTTTTTGACTTTGAGAACTAGAGGTTTTGTTAAGAAATTTCTTATTGTTTGGAAATTAGAAGTTGCCAGCTAAAGGATACTCAGACCAGCTCAGGAGTTACTTTGTCTGATCTTGTAATTTAGAAATTACTCCATTCAAATCTGTGAGAGGTAATAAAGACTTAATGCAAATAAAAATGGAAATAAATTTGGGTATAGTTTCTAGAAATCAGGCAGAGCATAAATACTAAAACAATACTGTATTCTTACCTAATATGATAAATTTGAAATAAGATCTGTTTCAAAAGCAGTCTAAAGGTAAGTATATGTACAAGATATGCCCTTAAACAGTTTTCCTGTTTCCAGTCTTTTCAGTAATAGTATTTTCATTTCATCAAATTGTTTTTCCCTGCTGCTGCATGACAGCATACGTGAAAAAATGCCAATAATTGATATAGTAGATTACAAACCAAGTAAAAAAAGCGAAAGGAAAAATGTGTTTTGTGGTGTTAGTATAAGCTTATATTTTTAACTAAGAGTGTGGAGAGATACCACCTTCAAGATGACAGTCATTCATTAATTTCGCCATTTAAAGGAAGCCGCAGTCATTAATTTTTGAAAGCCTTTGGGTTGTTCATGCAAGTGCTATTTTAAATGTTCCTTAAATAAATGACATTTTTTCTGAGATAAACATCCCAGTACAGTTATTACTACTCCTTGAGTGTGAGGGTCAACTCAACAACAAAAACAAAGGTAACATTTTGAGTTTTTTTTTTCTTTTTCAGAAGGAACGCAGGGAAAAAGCTAAGGAGGATATCCTGGAACCCAGGGGAAACTTGACTTCAAGCAAAGTGAACAGGCTCCTGAGGAGGTTTCCTAATATCACACGTTATATTTAATGTGCTTTACTAAGGGACTGTGGAGAAGCAACTAAAGCTGGGATCATTTTTGGAGAAGAATTGAAAAACGGAGTTCAGTGAGTGTTTGCTGTCAGGTGGTGTCTGCCAGCACTGCTGTATGGCTCTCAACCAACAGGTCTTTGTTTCCCAGCAGCTGAGTGAGTTCATGATGTTCTTGGGTCTTGCAGTCTTAAGATTTCTGCAATATGCTATTCAGCCAGCCACAGTGTGGGGTCAGGTCCTCACTGTGAAATAAAATCTTCTAGGAATGCATCTAAATGTTTTTTTTCCTAACAATTAGGGAGTGACATCACTTAATGTGTAAGCTTCCAGCCTAACTCATGAGCTGCTATCAGAAAGTATTCATGCCTTGACATTGAGCCAACTTAAAATTGATAATAATCTAATGACTCACACTCTCACAAATCTGTATATATAATTTGGTTCCCCTTGAAATTTTTTGAATTCCTGCTCATTTACAAGAGGACTGGAGAATGAGGAAGAAATCACCAGCCAGATTACCTTGCTAGCATACAGTACACTGGGTGGACTTGAATGTGACTTTAATGTGGATGCTTGTGATTTAGCTCCTCTGATTTGTAGGTGGGACAGATATGGTGCCATGTCCGATTGATTTTATTATCTGTACTATAATAAAGTAATGTAAGACTGTTGTTTGGCTTGGATGACTTATAGTCTACATTAAAAAGTTTTACTGTTTTGGCAAAAAATTAAAAAGTGGAAAGAAGATCTAAGCATGGACTGATACTGAAATCATGTGATTAACTATTAGTTTTGATTTGTTGGGGTTTTTTTTGATTTTGAAAAAGTACCACAGAACTGCAGGCAGATCTCTGTTGTTTCAGGACCTGTATCTAATTAGAAAAAAAAAACTTTATGCTTTCGAGTTGCTGAGGCAATTTTCTTTTAACTGTTATTTACAAATGTTTATTAGTGACTTAACCCACAGGGTAGCTTATTCTTGTGTTGCTATTACGCTATAAATGAGTCTTTCAGAGGATTTGATGTCAAGAAGAGTATGGTGACTACACCTAAGTTTGGGAAAAATATTTTCTGTTCTGTTACCTTTTGCATTGTCGATTCAAAAGATGTTCTATGAGGAGAGAGATTTGCTAATTCATCGGAGTTTTTTTTGAAGAAGACAAGCTAAAGTGGGAGCGAAGAACTGATGACTTCTAAATTCACTTCTGTTGAGGGTGTATTTTTCTTTTTTCTTACAAAACATACAGTATCAAGCATAATTTTACATATTTTATGCTAGATTACCAGATTCTAGTGTCTTTGACGAACTATCTCATTATATAAGAGACTGTAAAAGAGAACTTAATATGTTTTTATTGTACTTTTCCTTTTGAAATTTGTTCAGTTCCCTTTAATCTGGACAGCTAATTTCTGATTTTATTGCTTCATAATGAGTTTCACAGATACAGCTGCTTTTTTTCTGAGCTTTTAAATATTTGCTGTAGCCTTAAAATACTATCCTGATATTTTCCCAGACCTTAAAGGAATACATTTATTTAGAGGAAGAAAGGAGGAGAGAGATGCACCCAAGTTTTATAATGCTTCTGTAAAAAGTACCTGGCAATTTATTTGGTCAGCATCTCGTATTGTAGCCCAAAAGCCTCCAGTTACGGATTGTCATTGGCAATTTGAGCTGCTGCAATTTCCCAGCATCTTGCTGTTAAGCTTGGGTTGGATGTATAAATACATTCCATGACACTTTCATGTTGGGGTCATTCCATTAATAGTTAATGTGAGCAACTTATACAATGAATGACATTGCTGTCTCTGAGTTATGTACTTGTATCACTGCAGAAGCTGTAGCTGGGGAACAGAAGAAGACTTGATTTTGCTTCTCTTGGTGCTGAACCCACTGGTTAGGACATTGCTGTGGAGACCTGTATGTGATTGCATGGTAGGGAAAGAATTAAAAGCTGACTAGCTGTTCTGCCCTCCTAAGCAGGATTTACAGGTTTAAGCAAATCTGGAATTTCTTGGTCTTACTCTTATTCCTTATAGCCTGGGTATGATTGCTCTTAACTACCTTTCTTTTTAGGTTTTCACTGGACATCTCTTACAGACAAAGCAATGGTATTTCATCATTTTCCTGAACTTCAGATCATAGTCTCCTGGCTTCAGAGCAAGAAATTCTTAGAGGTTCTCAGCAAATATGTGGATATAAAGGGATATGTTAGCTTTCATCCACTTTGTAACTTCGATTAGCATTCAGAAAGGTGAGAACAGACAGCTGAATTCCACTGCCTATCTCTTTTTAATCTTATTGGCTTTCAGAGGCAGAAGGAACTTCATTAAGTTCTTGTTTGGATGTTTAGATTTGTTAAATAAAGCTGTGATTTTTTTCCAATATTTTTAAATCTCTTTGCTTTCCAGTACTGGAACTGGGCTGTTGATTAGTTTCTTTGGTGAGCAGATATTCTTTAACATCTGCATACCTGATGTCCTTAGAGGTTAAGAATAATTCATAGTGTTTTTCAACTTTTTTTTTCTTTTTCAAATGTGAAACTTGGGTATCAATTAGAAACAAATTTACTGTGAGGTTGTACTTAGTAATCCAGCAAGCAAAGCTGATAAGGATTAATAGTCTCTACTAGCTATGAACAAGCATTCAGTAGATGTAGAAGAGGGTGGCTTGTAGTACTATGTTTAGATGAGCATTTCTCGAGAAAATGGTCACTTGAGAAAGCAAAGGACAACCTCTTGTGAAGGCAGTGCTCTTACTGTCATTTTCTAACCATCTTTAGCCGTATTTGCCCTGCTTTCTGTTGTTGACAAGGATCTTTGAGACTAGCAAAAGCACTAAGACTCAGTTCTTCACTCAGTCTTGTCACTGACTTTGACCAGTACTGGTTCCTAGTGTGGCAAGCAGCAATTTTACTTTATTGCTTCTTAGCCCAGACAAATGAAGATGTTGCTTCTTTAATCAAAAGACATGGTCTTCAGCTGTTTTTGATGAGTAGCAGTCTTGCTACAGGATATACAGGACAGGAAGACTGGAGGGAATCGAAGACTGTTAAATTACCATTGAAAGAGGCAGAACTGTGTCTATCAGGGTGAGAAGGTGTAAGTGTTAAATAGTGGACTTAGGTAATAGCAGCTATTTCAGACCTACCCCCACAGGAAGGTTCTGCCTAGGTAATATGTCTAGAGATAAGGTAAGATGTATTTAAATTGCCATAGCTATATTGGTATAATTTCCTTCTTGGTCGGTCTTTCACCCAAACAGAGTTAGTTTAGTTTGTGGTCTCTTGGGAGGTATACTGAGAAAGGGTCCACAAAGGGACTGATACCAGTATAACTTGCTGTAAAATTATGCTATCTTAAATACTGGAGCCTTTCTGTATGGGCAGATATTTGATCTTGTTTGGGTGGTAGTAGTAGGGTATGAGCAAATGAGTAAGGAAGAAGAGGGCCATGTGGCCACTAGAAGGTTTTGAGGATCTGAAATACACCTACCTCAAGGAAATGTCATTATATATGCTAAGCAGAAAAATAAAATGAGGTATTAGCAATTGGGAAATACTCCCAGCAGAGGAGACTGCTGCAAAGACCAGTATATCTTTGCATGGTTTGTTGTTTCTCTGGAAGCTGGATACCAAACTTAAACTTTTGTTTGCTTCTGGTGGACTGTTCTGTGTTCCCTTTTGAGAACAAAACACTTCAAGATATCTAGGAAAGCCTTGACTTAAGGGGGAAGCAACTAACAAACTAGGGCAGAAGACATCTAGTGCAGGCTTTTGGTAGAGGTTATACACCCTTTTGTATCAGAAGAAGCTTGGATACAGCAGTTCCTTTTCCCGTCTAATCTAAAGGTATGATGATGGTGTTAGAACAGAGAGTTCACTTGTATGTGAGCATCTTCATGGGAGTTTTGAAAGAGTGTCAACAACCTTTCTAATATTGACTAAAGATTAAAGAGTTCTCCAAATGCTAGTGGATTCTCTGTTACTGTTTCCAGTACTCCCCTTCCTATTTTCATTAGAGTAAGTGGTTCTAAAATTCCAGCATATTCCCCTTTTTCTATTCTGTTCTGTTTTGTCAGTGCTGCCTGAGAGTTACAGAATGCCATAGCATCCACGCTTTTTCTGCTTTCTATTACCTTGATCATCTGCCTCCCTTGCTGTGAGCATATAGGAGATTTGCTACCAATTAACTGAGTGTAATTCTTGGCCAAATCCACTGTGTCCAGAATGTGGTGTGATACAAATCCACTCAAGAACTGCTCCCTCCTACCACTCAGTGACTCTTGTAAAGGATCCAGCAGGTACTGGAATTGTTTTGCATTGATGAGTGACAAAGAATGAGGCAACACAGAATTGTCATGTGATGTGAATAATGGGCAATAAATGAAAAGATTTCATCAAGCTAAGGAATTTTTATCAGCGTGTTTCTAGTTTTTATGCTGAAGGACGCAGGAAATGCTTCTCAGCAGTCTTGGCCAGCTCTTTTTAAGGTGACCTTTCTGTTTTGTGGTGCAAAACACCAAGAAGAGTTAATCCTTGAGTAATCAGAGTATAAATATAGGAAACGCCTGTTGGACTGAACTGAGGAGTAGTGCAGGGAATATGTAAAGAATCAAAAGATTGAATAGAATCAAATTGACCAGTCTCCTCCTTAGATTTAATAATGTTTAAAACTTGTTGTAGCCTCCAGCCCTAATTTGTATGAAGGAGCAGTAAGCTGAGAACACTGAAGAAACCATAGGATTATTTGTAGCAATACAGTAACGATCAACCTTCTGGAAAGTATCCTAGTGAATCAAGTGAAAACAACTTTGCAGTGTCAGCCTAAGGACAAGGAGGTAATTAGTGGAAAAGATCTCTGGAGGTAATTAGTGATGGCAAGGTGCAGGGCTGAAGGGGGGGGAGTGCATCCCAAGTGGGCTGTGCCACCTGTGTTGTCTTCTGGGAAAATCTGAAAGCTACGTAATACAAAGTTTTCTGGGCCCCATTTACCTGGGTTCAAATCTGAGAAGGGTTTGACCTCAGGGAACTGCAAGCAGCTAATCAAGGAGGCAGCAGTGGGGGGATAAAGTCCAGATTCCTTCCAACAAGTCTAATCTTTGGCAAATGTGTGTGCATAAGCCATTTCCCTTTGCAGTTCTGTTGCTGGAGCTTTTGCAGTAGGGAGCCTCAGATCCCCACTGCAGCTATAGCTTTTGTGTTTGAGGGAGGAGAGGAAAGGAGAAAAGTCAGCTATAGAAAGAAGGAATTTCAGAGGAGAGATCGACTGGCAAGGCTGCAGGATAGGCAGGAGAGGAGAGGCGGAGGCTGGCACTGGGAAGAAACGGCGTACCTAGAGCAAAAAGAGAGGCTGGGACAGTGAGGAAAAGGGAGGGGCAGCTGAGGTGCGGGAGGAGGCTGAGGGCTGTGCCCTACCCATCTGCGCTTGCCTCTTGTTTTTAAAGGTGATAGAAAAATGTTGTGGCATGTTCTTTCTTCTCTCCCTTCTTTCTCCCCTTCTTAGAGAATTGAGGAGAAGAGGTGGGGAAGAGGTAGGGGAAAGTGAAATTACAAGATGCTGCTGGCAACTCTGATCTCTTCCATTCCATCCCTTTTCCCGCATAGAAATGAGAGAAGCATCCTGTTCCCTCCCGTGCAAAGCTGCTAGTGCCCTGCTCCAGGGAAGTGGAGCTGGAGAGCGAGAGGAGGAAACAGCAACTGAGCCCGGCAGCAGAACAAGAATGTGAAGCTTGAAGAAGCTTCTTTCCACTTTGCACAGGAAGGATGGAGATTCCCAAAGTGTTCAGGCTCTTGGTAGCGTTCCTGAGTCTATTGTCCTGTCTCAGATGTATGGAGGTAAGAATTATTTTTCTCCTATCTGCTGGTAAGAAGTTACATGGCATTTTTAATAAGCTCACTGTAAGTGGATCTTGTTCTTACTGAGTATGTTTTCTGAAGTGTTCAGGCAGCTGTGGTCTCTGGGAAGGGTTGGAGGTATGGAGGGGGGTTTATTTCATTTTGCATATGAGTTTCAGAAAAAGAAATGAAAAAGCAAAGCAGGATGCACAAATGCTTGCAGATGCTTTGGCTCAGGTTTCCCGTGTTTCTCAAGCACTGCAGTGACCCTGGCAGGAGGAATCCTTTGTTTCTGTGCTTTGCTGATTGACTGATTTATCCCTATTGCTGTTGCGGACAGATGATTTATGGCCCCATGGACATGGGGCAGCAAGTGCAGCACAGGCTGTTTGCAGTAAAATTTGGGTGGTGGTGATGGTGAGTGCTGGGGGACATTGGAAGCTGCTGTAGAAACTCACAGCCACTAATGATTAGTTAGCAAGAAAGCATATTGCTTGGACTGCAGCCCTTTCATTTATGGCCAGTCTCCAAGAAGTGCGAGTTCAATTTTACATACTGTATGTTATTTATTAGTCTGACCCATCCCTGTATCGCATGCGGGCTTGCATGTGCATGCAAATGCGTGCTGTAAGTTAGGAGTAAGGGGACCTGGATTATGACTCCGTCGTCTGTCTTGTGTGATCTTGGGCCATCACCTAAGTTTAGCTCAGCTCACCCTCCTCTCTTTGCAAAGAGCTTTGAGATCCTCAGAAGAGTCCTTCAGAGTTGCTGGTTTACAGACCATTATTTGGGCTAAGGACAGCATGATACATGCAGAAAGACGGGGTTTTGGCTGAAGGGAATTTGTCAGTTACTTGCTGTTTTGCCTGTGCGTCTCCTTATGTATCTGAGATCTGAGCTGCCGTTTCTAAACCATACCAGGAATTGCACTTTAATATGCAATGTCACATTCTGCTTCTGGAGGGTGATCCTGAAGCTTGGCCACAGTTGTCAACACCTGCTGGACTCTGTCTATGAATAAGCTTGATTTTTAAATGATATCTGCCATGAGTAGATGTCGTTCTTTTCTGGTATCTATGGGAACTATCCTTCCTTTTGCCAGAGATGGATTTAGTCTACATCAATAATACAGGTTAATTCTAAATTGTCCTCTCTCCTTTTTCCAGGGAGAGAAAAAGCTGAGAGAAGCAAGATTACTGCATTTTTGAAGAAAAACAGAACTGTTTCCTATAGCTAACTTTTTATATATGCACACCTCCACTCTGTGGATTAGAACTTCTTATTCATATAAACGTGGCTGTATTTAGAAAATAATTAGACTATGTAGAGCTAGCAGAAGCATGTGAAGTTTCTTCTTTTCACTCTGCTGGGTCTGTGAAGATCTTGCTTCTGCCAGCAAACCATAGAACAGTGTTGAAGTGGAGATTTTTATCTCTGCCAGCAGCCAGGTTATAACCACCAAAAGCCGTGTCTGCAAGAGAAAACACAGTTTTGGGGCTGGACAGGATGCTGGAATTCTTAGGGCTTTGTTTCATAGTCTTTGTTCTTTGCTATTTAACTTTTGGTAATGTCACTGTAAGATACATCATATCATACCTTTCAGACCCTGAAATGTATTAAAAACAAAATTAGCAAAAAGCTTTGTTGGATTTTTCTTCTTACAGATGCTTGCCACTTTGTAAATGGATGTTTATTACTGTTTTGACAGGGATCCTCAGGGTCATCATCCCATCAGGTAGATGCTCTGTTTGCTACTGTGACCATAGATGGCTTGCCCTGTATAGGGGGAGAGAATGAGTAGCTATTCATTATTTTTGTTCTACTAACAATCATTTTCTTCTAGCTTTTCTTTTCACATGCATCTCTCTGACTTCCCATTCTATTTGCTCAGAGCATCAGGGCTGAAACCCTGCAGAGGACAAGCAGAGCCCTGTAATATAGTGCTTAGGTTGAGAGTAAATTTCTGCAGGCCAGTAATTATTCATTCTGCTCTTTGTGGGCAGAGCTGTGATTGGATTTGTGGAAGAGCAATGGGGAGAGCAGGGAAAGAAGCTGGTTACTAGGGTGTGTTTGCCTAAAGCAGCAAAAGGCCAAACTGCTTTCAGGACATGCCCATGTTTATTTCATCGGATAATCATCTCTCTGCTTTTGCTCTATTTCTTTTCTCAGGCTCTCTTGGGATCCCAGCCCAGCCAAAACCATTTGCAAAGTACAGGTAAGAACAAGAAGTTACTAATTCAGTCATCAGGCAGATTCTTTCCTGCAGTGGTGACTCAAGACCACAGGCACAATGAACCACTGTCTTGCTCTCTTCCTTTCTTTCCATCATCTTTCGATCATCTTTTCTCTTGTGCACCTCAATCTCCTTCCCCTAAATGGTCAAACTCCTTTCTTTTATGTCTTATACTCCTGCAATTCTCTACCCCTCCCACATATTCTACTTTCATCTCTTTCTTTGTCTCAGTCTTTTTCACACACTCACCTTCTTTCTCCTCTAAAATAGTGAATTCTCATCGGCCCTTTCTTCTTGGGATTCCAGCTAATCCAGAGACACAGTGTGGCTTCCAAACACCTACCTTCCCCCCCCCCCTTTTTTTACTTCTTTAAAAACCTTGTAGTTATTCTTTAGGTGTCATCCTATTAAGTCTTGACAGTTTCCCTGTGGATACGAGGCAAATGGTAAGATGCTTCACACACCTGATGTTTGCCCTACATATCTTTCCTGCAGACGGGTTTTCTGAGGGTGTTGGCTTCTATTCGTTTATTCAGTGAATAGTGCTATTATTTCGTTATCTGTTTCTGAGTTGTCTTTTCCCATTTCCATGCACTCCAGAGAGCCTACTTTAACTCAGAATCTGGTTCTGGTTTCCCTCTTTCTTATTTCAAGATTATGAAAGGAGATTTTCCTCCTTTTGCTAAAGACTATGTTGAATTAATTGTTCTTTGATTTTCTTTCTTTTTTTTTTTCTTTCTTTTTTTGCATGAAGTATTTCGTATAAGCACTGACCTGGAACATTGGCACCTGCACTCCTGCAAAAATGGATTCCCTTTCTCTTTCCATACAGTGGCCAAGTTCAAACAAGCCAGCTAATGTATATAAGGAGCATGCATACGATGAAATACTATGTAATTTCCCACCTTCCTGCTTTACAGAATAAAATTGAAGCTAATTTTAAAATCTTCTTGTTCTCAATCAATTTAGACAGGAAATGAATCTTCTGAAGAGCTTTAAAGGGCATCTTATTCAGGAACAAGAGCAGGTCGAGAAGGAAGTTGAGAGGTGTGTGCAAAGCTCAAGTGTTGGCCCAGTAGCGGGAACCAGTTCAAATTGTCCATGTTTGGCCCCAGAGTTAACACACATTTCAGAAGTCTGGGCAGTTCACTACTCAGACCAATTTGTTTTTTCAATAGTACGCGTAAATATTCTTTTAGCTGCTGCTTTGAAGAGCAGTATAATTAAAATCAAACAAGCAAGTAGCAATCAAGGCTGCATGCATGGAGGATGTTCCTGGAGAACAACTGGTAATGTCCTGCATCATCTGAGCCACACTGTGTGATGCCTTAGGTCATGCTAACAGCTTCTTTTCTGTGCCTAGCATCCAGTGTGTGCGGCATCGGACCTCTTGGGTATTACAATGGCTCACTGGCAGTCACTGAGGCTGGGGCAGAGTGCCTGAACTGGGCAGAGTTCCCTGATTATGTTCAGCAATACCCAGACCGCGGCTTAGGAGACCACAACTACTGCAGGAACCCAGATGGGGGATCTACACCCTGGTGCTTCTACCGACTTGCTTCAGGGGCCATCGGCTGGGCTAACTGCGACTGTAATCAGGGTAAGGGCTACTGAGCATCTCTGCCAGAGCTTGCGTTGTGCCATTTCAGGGAGGTCAGGTCAGAACCATGTGCTGCACAGACTGGGGCAGACAGCAGGTGGACACTCAGTGAAAGAGGCACAGTATAACAACTGTCTTGAATTGTAAAAGGACTTAGAATTGAAGTCTAGTCTGTGTGGGAGAAGAACGTCTGTATATAGTAGGGGGTGGATTTAAGCTGCTGTAGCCATAATGCCTTGCATAGATGTTTTCATTTTCATACATGGAAGCTTCTTTTTTATTGCTAACTTATGCGACTTGAAAAAAGTTATGCTGAAAACAACCCACTCCTACTCCTTAAGGTCTGTAGGAGAGCTCTTCTAATGCAACTGCAGCAGTTCATTTTTAATAAGGAAAAACCTTTTGTGCCTAGGTTTGTAAAAGAGCTCAGCAAGGTGGGTTCCAAGCTTATTTAAGAACTCCTTGCAGTGCCAGCACAGGGACTGCTGCTCTTTTCAGTGTATACGGAAGTGCTGAGCTCTCCCTTAATATACTTGGCCCTGGTGCAATGCTCTTAGAAATGTCCCATTTGTCCTCATATTTTCTGACCTTCCTTTCTTTTCCTACATTTTGGAGAACATATAAAGCACCAGTTAATAAATGAAACTACAAAATTTCCTCTCTTGCTAGTGGAAGCGCTTTCAAAGATGGCTCCATTGAAGTGAAGGATATGACAGTTGAAAGTGGCTGTATGCCGACTATGAGGTATTGCCAGCATAAGCAAGGTGTATGCTTCTCCCAGTACATAACTGAGTGGGGAGATGTGCAGTGAAGTGTAATGAAAAGGGCATTTACACTGACGCCTGTGTTCCCTAATGTCATTAAGGAGGATTTACCTGTTGTTACTGAACATTTTGTTGCAGTGACAGTGACTCTCAGGGATGAGGTAGCTGGTAGAAAATAAAGCAGTGGAGTGTCAGTAGAAGTTTGAGAGCCTGCCTTTTCCATATGCCTTTTCAAAGTGCCATGTAAATCCCTTCTCCTTTCACAGAAGGGGAAATGGAATCCTGCAGCTGACAGCAGAGACCAGATTTCTTGCTGATGTGACTGTGACTTTGAAAAGGGCATCGCACCAGCCATTTTCCTAAGCAGCCAGTGGTTGGAACTGGGAAGGGATCAGGTCCACTGCTGCTTCATTCAAATCATTTCAGTGACAGCATGAACAAAATAGAGATGATAGAAGCCAGATCTAGTTCAGCTCCACGCAAGTCCAACACTTGCTCGTCTGAGACCTCCACCAGTCTCCATCAGAAAATAGCAGCTTCTTTTTCTTTTGGAAGGTGCTGTGCGGCTGGCTGAAGGCGGTAGAGTGGAGCTGTACTTCAGTGGACTCTGGGGCACCATCTGTGCTGACCACTGGACTGACTGGGATGCCAGTGTTGTCTGCAGGCAGCTAGGTCTCAGGTGGGAACCTCAGTCTGGTTGCAGCACATTCCTGCTCACATGGCCTTTGGAAGAACAGCCTCGCCAGTTACTGTCCCTCTGGTGTAATTTATTGGCTGGTGAAGGAGGATTTTGTTTTGTGGATTGATTTCCTACTTAGCAAGATCAGATATTAGTGTTTTCTTTCTATGGCTGTACCTGACCCCAATCAGCATTTGCTGAGAACTGTTTCAAATGCTGTTTTCTGAAGTTTGTCATTTAAGGCCGTGATGAATGAGTTGTAAGATCATATCCCCTTTTTCTATTATTTCTATTCTGTTACCAGTGGTCTATTAAAAATCTTGAAGGTGTGAACCCTCTTTGAGAATCACAGATCTGGTCTTTCAGACCTCAAAATAGCAAGGAATAAAGGTCCACAGAGAAAGAAGAAGCTAATTCATGTAGGTTAGATATGCTGACATGTTAAAATCTGATGAAATCATACATCAAAGTCTCAAATTAGGGTGCCATTTTTTAACCAGATCAGCTCCTGTGCAGTAAGTAGCAAGAGAAAATGTGTCAGGAAGAGGGAATAGCTTTGTGCTTGCTTGTGCTTTCCCATTAGATTGTGATTGGCCACCCCATTACACAGCCCCAGTCAGCTGGGCTCACTGGGTGTGAAATGTCACAGCTGAGCTGGAGAGTCACAAGAACTGAGAGAGTTCAACAAGTGCAAGTCAGGCAGTACTGCTGCATTTCATCCTTCTGTTGCATTATCTGTACCAGTGAGATCGGCACAGCTGGGAAGGGGAGTCATCCTGGATTGTGGCGTATTCCTCTGCACCTGCAGTCAGCAAACTGCCATGGGGATGAAAAAGCTCTGCTGCAGTGTGGTTACCAGGAAGCTGTGTCAGGATCTTGTAACCAGAGAAGTGCCATGGCAACATGTGTCCCTCCAGAAGGTAAATCTTCAGGGAAGGTTCTCTCCCTGTCTCTTGGGTTTGAATTGCCTGAAATCCAGTGTTACTGATAAGATGTAAAACCTCAGGGGTTGTGAAGCTGTGAGGAATCAATTGTTGGAGCAGGTTCAACTTGCACCAGCTGTAGAAAAGAATACCTTCTTTCCAGTTGAAAATCATCCATCCCTTCCTAATCTCAAAACTCAAAGTGGGCGTACCTTTAAAACCACTGCGAGGTGGCAGCGATTTATGGCTTGATCTTGCGTTTATCAAACCAGGCTTTTGCCCAAGAGCAGTAAGGTCCTCGTCACTGTAGTCCCCGGTTAGAGAGCCTTACTTGGACCAGTGGCCAGCAGCATGACTGTAGTGGCATGATTGCAGCAGTGGGCAATTGTGCATATTCCTGTGAGGGCTGAGAAGGAAAAGGGTGTGCTAAGATTGGATGACAGCATCCTTGGAGCTCCTCTGGCTAGTGAATAGATCTACATGCCAAACTGCTGGATGTGCTTTGTCTCTATCTTGCTCTGTTTTGCTCTTTTTCCCTTTCTTGAAGCACAGGTGTAGGTGCACCATTGCGTTTGGTTGGGGGAAAGGAGAGCTTCGAAGGACGAGTGGAGGTTTACCATGATGGAAAATGGGGTACCATCTGTGATGACCAGTGGGATGACCGGGATGCTGAAGTGGTTTGTAGACAGCTGGGACTCAGGTAATTTCCCTTTTGTATGTCATGGTACAGTAACAAAAGTGAGCGGAATGAAGAACATGAGAGCACGTCGTTTTAGTATAGTACCAGCTGCTTCTAGGGGAAGTGTACAGAAACCCTGGATAGTTCAAAACTGATCATCTCATGAAGGAATTTTGTACTTAATTCTTCTCAGTTCAAGTCTATGCCTTGAAAAAGGAGTTGGTGTATCCCTATCCAAGGTTGATTTATATTTATCTAGTGTTTTTGCATACATGTGAATCTTTCTGTCTTGGCCTCAGTGATAGTTCACCAAGGTGATTTCCATATGTGAACTGCATTTGTTTAAACAGCTTCAGTTTCACTGACTGCCTTTATTTTCCTGTGTCAACAAAGCAAGAGAGAACACCTCATTCTCCTCTGTGCCGTTCAGCATTTTGCATGGGAGCTGTTGTATACTCAACAGTCTTGAAAATCAAATCAGTACAGAATTGAGATGCTTGCAATTTTGAGATCCCTCAAACCTTTGGAGTTTGGCATGTCACTAAGATTGAAACATCATTGTCCTCAGAACTTTTCAAGGGTTTGAACTGTTCATGTTGCGGGTGAGTTTTTGTTATCTGTTAGAAGGGGTCATTACTTTTTTCCAGTGAGACATTTTAGGCAACAATTGGCAACACCGCTGTGTCAGAAATACAGATCAACTGTGGAAGATCAACTTGTCCACCTAGTGTAGACAAGTCCCTGTGCAAGGCAAAATCCAAGGGAATAAGACTGTATCCTTTCTTACTGAGCATACGTATCTGTGCTGTTTGCAGTGGAAACCCAAAGGCCTTGTCATGGGCTCACTATGGGCAGGGATCCGGCCCAATCCTACTGGATGAAGTGGAGTGCTCAGGCAATGAACTCTCACTTGACCAATGCAAGAAGAGTGACTGGGGGCAACAAAATTGTGACCACATTGAAGATGCTGGGGTCTCCTGTGACCCTTTTACAGGTATAGATCCTTAGCTCTATGGCAGTCACATGCAACCTTTCTTATTCCTGTATTACACAGTCTGCTCAGCTTCAGGATCCTGCAGTCCTTCTGAGTGCAGCTTCCGCACTCTGGAGGCAGAGAGCAAGCATCAGGTGGGAATGAATCACAGCCAGGCTGGGTGGCCTTCCCATAGCCTTCCACAAGTGTCATGGAAAGGCTGAGGTGGATCTTTCCCTGACAGATGGGCATATTTGTGAGCAAATAATGTTTAGGGGTTTTGAGTATCCATAGATATCTGTGTCTTCAGTCTCTTCCACTAGTAGGCTATACAGAGTCTCCAGCAGTGGGGCAGGGGCCATTTCTGTTCTCCCCTGCTGACTGCTGATCTTTCCTTCTCCCATCCCTTGCAGAGGGCACTGTCAGACTGACTGGTGGTCGCAGCCCCAGCGAAGGCAGGGTAGAAGTTTATTATAATGGAGACTGGGGCACAGTATGCGATGATGGCTGGACAGATCTCAGTGCCCAGGTGGTCTGCAGGCAGCTGGGCTTCAGGTAGGACTGAAGAGTGTTTTGTAGTGTCTGTGCTTCCTAATTTCAAGGGTTAGATTCCATGTCCCTTCACTGCAGTAGGCTGGGCCTTACTACTTCAACGCTGTCTTTGTTAGATGGGTTATTGCCATTATATAACTTTATTCAGGAAAGGTTAATAGGTGTCCACATCCCTGAGTTAGAAAGTTCTCTTAACATTCCTTAAATTTTCATTTGTATCAGCTCAGCACTGCCACCACATTTACTTTGTCAGCTAAACTAGGTCTTCAGTATTTGAATGAAGGCCATTAGGGCAAAAAAGTAACATTAGGCATGTTCATAATGCTGTTCTTTCAGCCCACTGTGGAAATATTCCTCCAGGAATGAGTTGAGGAAAGATTTTTTAAATCAGGATATTGCAGCCTCAGGGCCCTTAAAGCTTTCTGTGGACATTTTGGTATGATTATAATATTCTTGTAAAATTTCAGGCTTACAGGCTGAAAAAATACTTCATAAATTTCTCCTTTTGAGTTAAACTGCATACAATGTTTGTAACCTCATGCGTCTAAAAATTTGCAGCTTTCTGCATTTCAATCCCAGGTAGCATGAAATAAGTTACTTAAATGTTGGTATTTCTGATGCCTCTTCTGCTCTGCCACCTGGACCCCCAAATGCTGTATCTGGTGTCATGCCTGCAAAGCAATACCTGTGTTATAGCTGGCCCTCTGTACTACTCTGACTGTGCATTTGGCTGGACACAAGAAGATGGACTGATTTGAGAAGGCCTCCCTGAAAGCTGAAATCAGAGAGGTGTCAGCCTTTTGGCTGCCATCCTGTGGGTCAGAGTGGCTTAGGTAGGGAGGCCACCACTATTGTATTTGGTCTCTGACGGGGGTGGGGGGGAGGGAGTGTCTCCTTTTGCATCTGAGCTTAGGTCCCTCTGTGGGGTTGGTGAGTCTTCATGGATGTTTCTGTTTCTTTCCTCTAGTGGTCCTGCTAGCCTGGCCTCTGAAGGGGATTATGCAGCTGGCCAAGGCTTTATCTTACTGGATGATGTGGCTTGCACAGGGACAGAGCTCTCCCTTCTGGACTGTCTCCATAGCAACTGGGGGCAGCATGACTGCTCACACGCTGAGGATGTGGGAGTCCACTGTTCACCTGAGAGCAACACGGTCACTGATAGCAACTTGGGTAACTTGCCTTGCCTCTTTCCTGGGACAGTGGAAAAGTGTTAGTTGTTAGTCTGTTCCTCTTGAGACCCTGGTAGGTGTGGGAGTTCTCCTTGTGCTGCCTTATGAGGGGAATTGCTTTTGGAGAAAAGGTTCTGGGAGTCTTCCAGCCATGAACCTCCCATTAACCCTGGATATTCTGGATCAGGGCCACAGAATTGTTGTTCCGCAAGGACATATAGCCAGACCCTTTCTAGATATATTCAAGCTTGTCTATCTTGGATCAACAGTTAATACCTTCCTTCTGTTCTTCTTCTCTTCTTTACTCAGCTTCCAGAATATGATCTACTAATGGTTTCCAGTCTGTGTTAAATAAATTAATACCCATGTAGTCTCATGATTGAGCAGGGAGGGGAAATGAGAGGCACAGTCTTTATATTAAAAAAAAAATAGCTTACTGATCTCTGGGATTCATCTTTCTCCATAGAACCCAAGTTCTAGATGCCTCATGTGCTCTGATATTTTTGCTTGCAGTGGCCTTTGTGTTTTCCCCTGCAGGGCCTCCTGTGCGGCTAGTGGATGGAGAAAGTGCCAAGGAGGGACGGATTGAGGTATTCCTGAATGGGCAGTGGGGCAGTGTCTGCGATGATGGCTGGACAGACAGGGATGCTACAGTGGTTTGCAGGCAACTGGGGTTCAGGTAAGAGATCTGGTAGATGCATCTCACAGATAGGAAAAACTCTCAGGTGGAATCAGCTCTTTCCAGACTGCTTTCTGGGGACTCTACTTCTTAATTTGCATGTATTTGTGTATATTTGAGGAAGTAGGGTCCTGTTCTCACACTCCAGCAAGTACTGGAGTACTGTATATGTGGAGTGATACATAAATATTTCTCTTAAAATGTACTGGTGTGTCAGGTTCGTCTGCTTCCTGTTCATTGCAGATTAGCCATCTTCTCTGTCATTGCAGTGGTACAGCAAAAGCCAGGGGAATGGCTTATTTTGGTGAAGGCCATGGGCCCATCCATCTGGACAATGTAGAATGCAGCGGCATGGAGCGCACTCTGGGGGAATGTGTCAGGCCTGACACTGGGATTCACAACTGCTGGCACAATGAAGATGCTGGTGTGATTTGTGACTACGTGGAAGAGAAGGTCCAGGATATCAGGAAAGCAGGTGACATGCCCGTTTCCTGTATGCAGAAATCTAGGACTCTAGTTGTAAGATATCTGCAGTGCACACTTTCACGCTTTTTCCTGTAGTTCTTCCTTTTTTGATGAAGCTACAAAGTAAGCATGTCCTGTCCTGCACCTCCTACTTACACTTTCCTTGTTTTCCTTGTCTTTTATTAGGAGCACAGAGTGCTCCAAACTAGAGTTTGAAGAGCTCCACCCATTTCAGGCCTCTGAGGCTGCAGAACTTCCCAGCAGCCAAATCACTGCACCCTTAAAGCGTAACTGTGAGCAAATTTTTGTTTCTAGAGTACTGAGAAAATAGTTGTAGAGGTACCATTTCTGGCATAGGATTACAGATACTGGAGGTAAGCACCTCCACTCAAAGTGAGGAAACCCATAGGAATAAATGTGCTATGAATTCTGTACACACAACAGAATGCAATCAATTGCCATGAGAATTAATGCCCTCAGGGAAGGGGAGTGATATCTTGGTTCTACAATAGCAGTTTTTCATCTTTAAGCTGAAGATGTCTGCTCAACTGCTCTAACTTTGCTGTGCAGGTCCAGAGTTTGGCATGTGTGGGATGCGCTTGCTTCATCATCGCAAGAAAAGGATTATAGGTGGAAACAAGTCTCTCAGGTACTACTACCCTGTCATTACTGGGGAAGGCAGAGCCTGGTCCAAGCTTTCCTACAGATGCTGGAAGTTGTCTAGCAAATGCTGACTTCATTGACATATTTCCAGTGGTGATTCTTGAACTGAATTTGAGCCAGTGGGCCCATCTATAGGAGGATGCAAGCCAGCTGAGGAGAGATGGGACAGAGTGGATCAGAAAAGAGGAAAACAGTTCCTGTGTTGTGTTGCATATTGTCCTTCTGTTTCTCCTTCAGAGGCGGCTGGCCATGGCAGGCGTCACTACGGTTGAAGGGTTTTCACAGAGATACTCGTCTGCTGTGTGGAGCAACATTGATAAGCAGCTGCTGGGTAGTAACTGCAGCCCACTGCTTCAAAAGGTGTGTTTGTGAGTGAGGAGCACCAAGGAATAGTAAAAGACTAAGAGGATAACCTCATTTGAGGTTATCCTTCCATCCTGGTGGAACCACAGGAGCGAAGTTTCTAAGCAAGGACCTTCAGGTTGTGATCTGGGTGCACTTATAGGGATGATTAAATACAGGCTGGCTTTACTCCTCACTGCTTACACCTACTTTGAGGATTTACAGCTTAAAGGGAATCAGCATTTGGCTATTCCAGTGATTTGAGAAACAGTGAGCAGGTAAGGTCAAAAGTCTGTTGCAACTGTTGTAATCATTTTTATGGAAAAAAGCCTGTATTAGCAGATAGTGATATGTGGCACCCATAATGCCAACAAGAGCTGGCATTATTCCATCTGCAGGACCAAAGTCCTGTAGCTGCCAGTTCTGTAGGTTTGTGAGGAAGTAGCTCAGTCTCCTAGCAGTTGAGGTTTGTGTTTCTGTCTCAGCAGGAGTACCAACCTCTTGGGTATCTCTTTCTCCAGGTTTGGTGTTGATGTGCGACGCTATCTGCTGCGGGTAGGCGATTACCACACAGGTGTGAAGGATGAGTTTGAGAGGGAGCTGCCTGTGGAGAGGATTGTCCTCCACAAGAACTACTGGGCCAGCAGCAATGACAATGACATTGCCTTGGTCCGAATGCGGGGCAGAGAGGGTCACTGCCTCTCCTTCAATCGCCACGTTTTGCCTGTCTGCCTTCCTGACAGGAAAGAGAAGCCTGACATCAACAGGCAAGCCTGCATCATTTCTGGCTGGGGAGACACAGGTAAGAGATAGCGCTTTGAGGAGCAAAAAAAGTGCTAAAATTTGGACTCATGAGTCTACACAGGCCATTAATTTACATCTGCACAACTCAAGGCCATGTTCTTAGTGTTTCTATTCTCTGTGCGTGGACTGAAGGAGCAGGGAAGAAAGATGATTTTGTGCCTCTATTTTCTTCTGATTTTGAGACTCTTCTGGGCCTGTCTATGGGTTGAAGTTGTGGTTACCATAGCATCCTTCTGAAGCTGTGGGAGAGAGGAATGCTGTCATCTGGTCATGTTCCTCTCTCTCCTCCCTTCCACACGTTTGCCCACAGCAGACCCCTTAGACAGCATCCTAGTGTGGAGCATGCGTTCAAAGCCCATATACTGTTCAGGGAGACCTCCATGTTTCCATGACTTCCTGCTCTCTTTATGCTACTCTAGTAATTGAATGAGGGCTTAGTGATGGGGGAATCTCTCTGACTACTTGCTCATAAAAGGCATGTGCCTGGGGAGCAACTTTAGCCAGGTTTTCTTCCTGTGCAGTTGCTGGTCTTTCTGATCTGCCAGGTCACTGTGTTAAATCTTCCTGGATTTTGATCCTGGGACTGGGGGCAAAGCTTTTCCAGTTCGGCTCTGACACTTTTTGCACTAGGTTCAAGACTTATATGACTTATTTACCTACTGCCTTGCAACCAATTGCTACGGTGCTTCCTGGGTCAAAGGGACAAGGGACTAAAATGCTGCCCTGACACACAGGCATTAGCAAGGTCTGAAGACACCTTTAAATTCTAAACAAAGCTTTATAACCAGCTGTCCAGTCCTTCCCTCATTTGGGGTTCACAGATGCAGTGCAGAGATTTGGGCAGGGAGGCCTTTCTGAGGCTGCTGTGACTAGACCAAATCCATATGTCTAGAAAGACTTGCTGCCAAAAGGCAAATAGCCCAGGAGCTTGTCTGTTGATTTTGGACTTACCCATCCTTCCCAGCTGTCTCCCTGGCTGTTACCCAACTGCTTAACTGAAGATATACATTTGTCTTTGGAGCCAGTTGTGCCAGGTGCACATGTCATCTTGGTTGTCTGGGGAAGATCGAGGAGCAATTTAGCCATGTAACTCCCTTACGCTGTACTGGGAATTAATGGCCAGAATCCCTCCCACACACCAAACCCAGCTTTCCAGATGAGAGCTAAAGTTACACACTAGCTTGTGGACTTGCTGTAAATCTTAGGCACAGAAAGACTGCAATCTAACACTCAAAGGTTATGTTCGGAGCAAGTCTGGGGTTCAAAAGAGATTCAAGCAAATAGATGCGATCTGGCCAAAGATGAAGTGAACTCCTTTTGAAAAATATTTGGATGTTTCTGAAACATCTTCTGAAACCTCTCTGAGGACTGAGCATGTCACGAATATTAATGTATTTATTCCCCTGAGAAAACACTGCCCTTGTCTTACAGATGAGGAAATGGAGAGGTAGAATAAGTTGAACAAGGTTCAAGTTACTTACGGGCAGAACCAGGGATAAGAGTCATCCTTTGATCTAACCCTCTTTCACCAACCTCTTCCCCATTTCTTTGGTCTTACAGCTCTTTTTCGTGTTCTAGCTTTGCAATATTATTATCTGAAGTTCTAGTGGTTTAGAGATGCTGAACTAGGCCTAGTCTGTGGCACAGCTTTGACTAGAAATGTATAATATTTGTTTTTTGTGCAGAGCACTTGCTTTGGGTTGCCTGCTGCTGTCCGTATATGAATTGGTCTACCTGTTCTGTTTTGTTTCAGGGAAGTCCTATTCAAGAACGTTACTGCAGGGAGTGGTGCCTCTTCTACCACGGGAAGATTGTGAGGTCCGTTACGGACAGAAGTTCACTAACCGCATGATTTGTGCTGGGAACCTCTCTGAAGATAAACGAGTAGACAGCTGCCAAGGTGACAGTGGTGGGCCGCTCACGTGCCAGAGATCAAGTGGACGCTGGATCATTTTGGGGATCACTTCCTGGGGTTACGGCTGTGGCCGGAAGGATTCCCCTGGTGTGTACACAAAGGTCAGCAAATATGTACCCTGGATCAAGAAAGTGACCAAACTAAAATGAAGATGTCTGAGCTGTAGGATCTTCAGCATATGATCCCTTTTGCCATGCAGCAGCTGAGGGCTGTAGTTTCTGACCTGTGTCTGACAGATTTTTTATTTTGTCATTGGACACTGGGAAAACTTTAATGTAGGATTTGAAGAGAAACAACTATGTCTTTTTTTTTTTTTTTTTTTTTTTTTTTTTTTTTTTTTTNNNNTTTTGAGTCTTTGGTTTCACCTTAGTCCTTAATCTCTTAGCAGAGAAAGCAGGTGTATACCAGTAAGACAAATAAGTCTGTGGTGTTCTAGCTGAGTCCTGTAATGCAGTCACGCTTGTCCGTTTCCCTGGAACACAGAAATGGTATGAGTGGGGAGATTCATGCCTCTGTAAATCTCTTCCCCAGTGTTTGTATGTTTGCGCACTTGAAAGAGACCGCAAGGAGATGCTTGGGAGATGGCACCAGGCTGAGGCATAATGGAAAGTACTTTTTCGTAGATGCTTCAGATCTTCAAATACATAGATCTTCAAAGACTTTTACATAGCTCTCTTGGGCTCCAGGAATCATAAGGTGGACTTGCCTGAGCTGAAGAACAAGCCAGCAGTTTTTGTTTGTTTGTTTGTTTGTTTGTTTTTTCCCTGTTATGTCTCTAGGGGGAACCTTTTCTCTTCCAAAGAGTAAGTTTTCTCCCACATGGTCCCTTGAAAGTATCTGTCCCTGTGAGGGGATGCTACTCCCTACAGGTGTAATCCTATATCACACATTTCCAGTTGCAGATCCTGTGGGTTTTTTTGCTGCTTTCTAACTATACAGTGGGGTGTTTTTCATTTTTCATAAAGCACCAGCTCCTGGAATCAGCTGATTGTGTGAACATAAGTCTTCATTTCTAAGAGACTATAGCTTTCTTGCCCTCAAAATTACTAAGAACTTAAAAATGTGACCTCAAAAGGCCTAATAAACATATTTTTCTTTAAATCCAAATGTAATATTAATCTCAAACATTCAGATGTTGAGTCAACAATTTAGTAGCACTGCAGAGAATTTCTCTCAGTACATCATAGTTACTAACTGGACTGTATTTGAAATTTTAGTCTTTACTATCTCTTTGTTCACAGTACTCCTGTGAAACAGGAATACTCCTGGGGTTTAGATACAGAACAAAAACACAAGGAGTGAATGATTTGCTTGACATGTTTAAAGATCCTACTTGGAAACTTATTTTTTTTAAGGATTCTAGAAATCTTTAAAACATACAGTGCCAGAATCTTTGCAACATGCCCTTTGGGACCGATCTGATCTGTTAGTGCCTTTCCCTGAGGGGCTGAATGTCTGCAGTGCAGCCTGTGCTGATAACCCCGTTTGAAGCGCTAGGCGTGATCCTTCTGTAGTGCTGTGTTTGGCTCCGCATGGGCTGTGCTGTCCTACAGATGCTGGCAGAGAGTCCCTGAGACACAAGCTGCAAACTGATCACTATTTTCCAGGAATTAAAATGAGAGAGGGCCCAAGAACATTTATGTTAAAAACCTCTTGTCTTGCAAGGGATTGAATCCCAAATTGCACACCGGCAGGAACAATAACTGGCTGGGAGACACGAAGGGATTTGGCTTTTACCTTCAGCCTCTCCCAGGACAGAATACCACAGCAGCTCAAGTAGAATTTCTGTTACCTGGGTGTTGCTGTGTCTCTAGTTTAACCTAGTTTGTTCTCCCGGTTTATGCCCAGAACCCCAACTGACAGACCCTTGAAGGATTGAAAGTATAAGGTTATTTCCTTAAGACTACTTCACTGCTGCTCTTCAGGAGTTAGCAAAAATTACCATGTAACATGAGTGAGATACAGGCCTGACATTGTCTTCTGAAATTCGCATGTTCATGTTCAGAGTATTTCCTTCTAGACTTTGTCACTGTGACAGCTGTGAGAGTCATTGTAATGAACATCCTGTTAATCCTGCAGAAGCCAGGAAGACGGAAGGAAATATCCCATCTCCTTCACCCTTTTACACCTTACTTCTACCATGGGCAATCATGTGAATACTCTTTCTCAATTGTCCTAACCTGATTCAGAGCAGCGTTATTGCTCTTCACTATGTAAATTGGGACTGTGGTCCAAACCAAATTAATGCACTTTGCTGCTGAGACTTACTGGAGTTGTCAGACTGGATGAGGTGCTCTGCTGCTCTAGGACTGTATTTTGTGTCTAACAGTGGCCAGCAGCAGATGTTTCAGAACAGTTCATGTGACTGCAAACTTTACAGATGTTTTGACAGCCTTTGCTATGGGGGAATTTTGTTCTTGACCCTTTAAATTCACTATTTGCATTACTATTAAAAGTACAAGGACTAATTACTCAAGGTGCTGTACAAACACTAAGTACTGTCCTTTTGTGAGTCTTTTTTCTAAAGTCTGAGGGTTTATATCCCTAACTTTTAAAAAAAACTTACTTAATGTAACCAGCCTTCATCTTTCATATGAATGTTTAATCCTTTTATTTAATCCAGCTAAGCTCTCAGCCACAGTATGAGAAGCAATATCATTTTATTCTCCATAGCACATCCTTTCCTTTTATGGCTCCTGAATGAATTGCCTTTCATTTTCATTGAATCCCATCTATCTTATGTTCTCTGTTGTGAGAGGAAATAAGGAGCTTTTCTTGATTTTTGTTGTTGTTAGATGTTACTTTATAGATCATCATCTCTCTAAAACAGTGTCTTCTGTCTCTCTTCAACCCAAACTGTCTAGGTCTTTTAATAATATGCTTTCTTTCCATGCCCTCTCTTTCTGATGGATTTTTGAGCTTTTATAACCAGAACTGAGTATAGTGTGCCAAAGGAGGCTGTGCCATCTGCTGTTTAGTTTCAGTATTATTTTCTGTAGTAGGCAATGCTGTCAGTGATTTTAGCACTGTGTGTAAATTACGTATGTGGGCTGGAGCTAGCTTTAAACTTGCTAGTGTGGTGTTAGTGGCAGTTTAGCCTATAACGTGCTGAAAGCCAAGGTTAGTTCACCTTGTGTCTGAGAAATACGTAGGAGCCCCTCTGAGCTCAGAGCACTTGCTGTGAGTTATGTATCTGTGTGTTACAGTGCAGCTCTGGGCAGGGAACACCTGACCAGCTGCGTGGAGCTTTGCCTTGGCTGATGCACCTTTAGAGACTGATACAGCCTCCTTAGCAGCATTAGTCAGCTGGACAGGGTTTAATGTGCTCATACTGTTTCTAGGAGCTGACAGCCTTTTACTGCTGCTGGCCACTGCACTGTGCCATGGGGCCGTAACCCGTGTTACACTGTGTGAGACAAGCTCCCAAAGCAGTGGGAAACATGTTGCTTATGTGGGAAAGAGAATGTCACTAGGACTGAGTGGGAGCACTGGCAGGAGTGGAAACACAGCCAAGCTAAGGGCATTCGGATCAGCTATTGAGACTCCAGTTTTCTCTCTCTAAGGCAAAACCCTAAAGCTCTACAAGTGCTGACTGAGTGCCAATGCCTTTCTGACCTGTTGTGCCTGTGCTTGCACTGTCATCACCCCTGTCTTGATGCCAGTCTAGGCTTTGGCCAGCTGGACCTGCATTAAAGGTTTATCCCTTTCCTGTAGCTGAGCGCTGCTCAGATGTTCTTTATGAATTATGTTCCGTGCTGCAGTTAATCAGGCAGCTGTTTATTAACCTGGCAAGATGTTGATTACCCTTGTAGTAGAGAATAACAGATTGGTTCCTCAAAGATACTAATGGAGAGATTGGTTAGGGACCAGGAATGTGGATATTTGCCATCTTAGGGGCAAGAGAAGCAGGCCTGCTTTTTGCCTTGCTTCCTTCCTTTCTGAAGCCAATATTCAGAAGTCTCTTCACCCAAAAAGAGCTATTGTGATCCAATAACCACTTGAAGACAATCTTTAATATTTATATTCAGCAATCAGAGGAAAGCTTTTGATGGATGAACTGTGCTGTGGGATTTTAACACTGTCTTGATAGATTTCCCAGGAGTTTCTTGCAACTAGTTAATATGGACACAGGAGCAGGAGATCTGTGGTGGTAATGAGTTTGGGACTGCTCCGTGTGGAACAAGGCACTGTGGCCTGCACCAAATGTATCTTCCTTGGGCTATAGTTTCACTTGTTCAAAAAAATATTTCATTCCCCACATTGAGGAGAACCATTCACTTGTGTAGTAGCCCACCAAGTCCTATTAAAACCCTCTTCTACTAACTAGAGGCTGAGTATCTCTGAAATCAGTGTCAAAGTGCCAAACTGTCATGTCTCCTGGATTAACACCAATAGTTCAAAACATGTACTAATAAATGGATTATACTGTGACTGTGTGGGGCTCTATCTTATTTTTAATAACAGGACTTGCTCCAAGGGGTGGGTTTTAGGATTTTTTTCAGCACTGAGTTAAACTAAATGATTTTTTTCCCTGTTAATGTTATTTTTAGAATGGCTTGAACCTACTAAAGTATGCTACAAAGTCAGTAACATGTTGGTTACCATTATAATGAAATGTAATAGCTTTTCAAATGCCACATTTTGTGAATTTAGAACAAGTGAAGGATATTTGCAAATTAACTCATTACACTTAAAACTTACCAGGATTTGATAAAACAGCTTTATAATTTGTTGTTTGTTATTGTTGATCTTCTTATACTTAATTTGAACACATTTTTATAGCATGATTTGGTCTGCTTTCAGTCTAGGATTCATGTGTCATTTGCCTAAGAATTGAAGCCAAACTCTAGAAAAGCAGGAGAAGGAAGAGGGAAATGCAATTTGAATTTAACCAAGACACTGATGCAAGAATGCTGCTCCCTCCAAGGCAGAAATCTATCTTACTATGTAGAGAATCTGTTTTTTGAAAAATAGATAGCTCATTGCAAGGTTACTGCTACTGCAGTGACTTTCCCAAGTCATTAGAGTTAGATTGGGGTTTGGTGTACTGATGCCTGCAGATGTCAAGTATTATAGTGCATATTTTTTAATGTGTATACTGTCTCCAACTTGCTTTTGGGAACAAACAAGAACTTGCTGAACAGAAAGCTGTTTGTGGTTAACACCTTCTGTGCTCTGCATCTGACTTTAGGGTTTTCTGTACCTGCTTACATTTCCTCTCTTGCTTGTGCAAAACTGAGAGTTCATGGTTCAGGTTTTGTGAGAATGGATGGTATGTGTGTCAGCGGGAGAAGCAGCATATGGACATTTTAGATGGCCTTCCAAATGCCAGCAGGCACTGTTTCACCAAATAAATTCTACAGTGCTGTTCTGTACTTGCTGCCAGGAAGGAAACAAAGCCAAAACCGTGGTTAAGGTGAAAAGTCTGTTGAGTCTCATGTTTTGTGCCTGCTGCCTTCATGTGGTGAGATGGCTTGGGAGGAGTGTATGGCATGAGCTTGCTTGTTCCACATTGCCAGCTGAAGGAGAATCGCCTTTGGATTCAGAACCAGAAGCATGAATCAGGAGAAAATGAGGCTTTGCTCCATACAGTTTTTTACCTGGGATAGTTACTGTATTCATTAGGCGTGACCAAGGTAGGTGTTAAGTATTGCTGCTGAGATTAAAAAGATTCCTACTTGGGTACAGTTTTCACTCCCTAATGGAGGAAGAAAATACACTGCTTGGACAACCTTGGATTGCTGGGCTGAATGCTTGTGCCACAAAACTGACATGTCTACAGGGAATACTGAGCATTGGTGAGAGATTTGCTATGGGATTGTGCTATTATGTGGGAAAGTGAAAAGAGGAAGATAGAGCTAACAAAATGGATTTTTAAGTGCATGATCCTTCTGAATCATCTGTGTTTAGGAAAACCTTTGGATTTAACAGTTGCTGATGAGGAATAGAAGTAGGACAGACAATATCCAAACAAATTAGTGAGACCCCTGTGCACCACTTGATTCTCTACTCCCTGGTTTTCAAATCCCACACATTCTGCCAGAAATGCATCTCTCTCTCCACTGACTTTCAAAACTAGCCTGTCACTTGAAGAGAGAGCTGCTTTGGACCAGCTTTACCAAAAGGGAAACTGTGAAGCTGTGTTACTCTGATGTCAGCCAAGCAGAAAGTCTTGTAATTCCTATCAGGTTCTGTCTTCACTGGCCTTCATACAGGCATGAGGGCAGCTTTGGCTCAAAGGGCCGAACTGGAAAGAGGCATCACTCAATGCTGGGCTCAGATTGAGGAGCTACCCAACAGGGGAAATCAACTGCCAGGAATTAAAATTGCAGCAAATTCAGCAAATGCTTCACAGTGGAATTAACGTGTTGATGAAATCCCAAGCTCGTGCTAGCCCTGAGGGCTCAAAAGGCGGCAGAAGGTAGCTGTCAAATGTTTCCATGGAAAGAGATTGTGCAGCAACTTGCTGTCATGTCTGCGTGAAGTGCTAGCCTGGGCAGTGGGCCGTCCTCACTGTGTGAAGGCATTGAGTGCAGGAGCAATTTTGCAATGGAAGTGTGCCTCTCTAAGTAGCTGGGCAGCTCTGCTGAAACCATTTGAAAAGTTTAAATTTCTCTGCTATTTCATACTCAAAAGTAGAACAACAACAACAAAAAAAAACTTCTAAGCAAAACCTTTTCTTCTTTGCAGTTTAATCTGCTCTGTTTAAACCTGAGCTACAAAGAAGAAAATATATTTCTGAAGGCTATTTTCTTCCTTATTGTTCCCTCTACCCTTCCCACTCACCCCCACCCCCTTGCGTGCACAGCTGAAAGGCTAGAGCTGAAGCGGGATTATGACCTCCAGTCATGGGATGGAGATGTGTTTAACGGGGAACAGGTGTGCCATTCACACTATTTCACACTTAACACCTGTGGTTGTGGGTTTGGTTTTTTACTTCAGGTTTATCATTTCAGTATCTCTACTAAGATTAAAAAGGAGATTCTGTGACGCAGCACAGCCACTGAGGTCTCAACCAAATCCTTTAAACTCCTCAAATATTTAAACCTCAGCTAGGTTGTTTAAGACTTTAGAAATTTTTATTATCATGCAAGGATTGTCTATGCAGTTACAGTGGTTTAACAATTTGCTTAAACTGATGCAACTGTTGCTGATACTGTTGAGGGTGGGAGACAAAGTGAAACTTTGAATAACATGGCTCTGCTCAGCTGTTCTCTGTCCACACATGTAAGATGCCTTTTAAAGTAAACTGCATGCAAAATTCATATAACTCTTATATTAACCATCCTCAAGAAATATAGGTTGCTAGATTCAATACCAAATGTGAGGACAAGTGTGCTAATAGAATTAAACAAATCTACTTTTCTTTTCCCCAAGAAGATGTGGGAAATCACCTCAGGAAATGCATTTAAATTTTGGATAGTAAATTTACAGGAATTTGTCACAGCACTTCGTAGGCAACTGGCTGAAAAATGAAGATCTGCCTAAAAAAAAGTTAATAGCCTCTGAGTCAGCTCACAAAACATCCAGCTGTGAGTACCTGCTAGGGGGACTGCTCACCTACCTCGAAGAGAAAGCTGAGACTAGAAGCAGCTGATTCGATCTAGGGTCCTTAAGCCTCCTGAAGAAGAGGGAATTCTGTCTGGAGAGCTTGCTTCCCGAATGGAGCCAGGCTGCGAGTTCGGCAGGTCCAACGGAGTTAAGACAAATGCGCTCTGTAAGCACCCACGTAGTTTTAAGAATCAAATGGCTTGTTTTACAGAGCACCCTGGAACAGACCCTGCCTGCTCAGGTAGGCAGGGCTGGCTGAAAGGGGAAGTATTTCCTCCTGCTCTCGCAGAAGCCGAGAAGCGACCGAGAGGTTTTACCTCTTAATCCAGCAGCCCAGGCAACTTTGTCATTATGTCTCACACAGTGTTTTTGCTCATGTCTCCTCCAAATGTCTTACACAAAAGAAACTAGTTTAAAAACTTTGCTACTCAAAGCTCTTACCCACACTCGTGAATACAAAAACCTGACATCGGGGTCGTTCTCACGAACGGAATCTGGCACAGGTTGTGTGGCAGCACTGGTGAGAGGGAACCTTGCCCTGAACTGACTTAGCTTCTTAAGCTTCTGATGGGAGATAACATTGAATCAAAATGTTCAATTAAACTGTGATATCCTTCACTCTGAGCTTCGATTACTTTTCTGAGGAACGTCTGTGCAGAATGCATAGACTATTCTACTGTCCCTGTCTGTGTAGAACACAAACTATTTTACTGTCTAGTTACTGTTGTACATGGTTGTTTCTGCACTTCAGAAGAGTCTTGTCTTTTCTTAGCAGTCTGATATTTGTCTATTGGTGACTACATTAAGTGCTAAGGTGCCTAATCTTTTTATCTTTAAAGACTAAAGGAGAGCTATAGTCCGAATTTTGCCGTGGCTGGTTCTATCAGAAGAAGCTGGTTTCACGGCAAGTAAAAACTTTCCTCTCCTGAAGGTGAAAGAAGCATGTGAACAGAGCAGAGCAAGCTACCACTGAGTTTGCTAGATTATTTCATTCTGCCGAGATCTGCTTACATATATTAACGACTAGTAAATATTGCTCCTGACACGAGTGAGCGGGCTTGCTTTGTCTCCCTCACAGTGAGCCTTTGCGTAACCAGTCAACTGACCGTACCCTCAACAGCAAACGCAGAAACCGAATTTCTACAGCAAAGGTATGTTGGGAGTCAGCTACTGCAGTACTTTTATCTCTTTTTTCTTTGATTACAATTTTTGATTTCTAAAGCTGTAGATTGATAGGGAATATCACATTTAGGAACTTTGACTGTTTTTTGGCAGACTGAAAAGTAAATAAGCTAGGGAACCTCTGTTTTGCTTAATGTCCCCATCAAAAAAGGTCCTGTTTCCCTCCCCCACCCCGAGAATCAGAGAATCTCTCCTTCCAGATGATTTTAGCTTAATACCACTTCTTTAACTTATTTGTGGATTTACATTATGTATTAGATCCTGCCAGGCAGACAGTTTTGTTAATGGCAAAAGAAAGACAAGAGTGTGAAAAAGCAAACAAATGTTCCTGTAAGTTACTATGAAGGAAAGAGGATATGTACTTGTAACCTGTCAAACACAAGAGGCTAGACTAAATATGCTCAGTGATCCTTATGGGCATTATCTGTGAACTGCATCTAATGCTTTCTGAAGAGTAGTAATTATGTTCATACACGCGATCTTAGCAATAATTGTAGTCTCTCACTTTATAACAATGATTTTAACAGCTGTTGTAAACAGTGCTTCCCTAGTGACTCCATCTTCCATGTACGTATGTATGTATGAGTGACTCATTTCAAAAAGTGAATTATTTTTTGGCTAAGTTTTTAATATTAGGCATATGTTCACATTATATAAGATTCCAAAGAATGAACCTCTTACACCATCAGTTCAAAATCTCCTGGGGAAAGGATTAGCTAAAGATTGGAAACTGCTAAATCCAAATGGAAGAAGCTTGTTGTCTGCTCCAGAGTTTGTAGTTCTTCAGAATAGCTTTGCTTTCAGCTTCCCAACATTCAGTGTATGGGAAAGCTTTGTGCATCTTGCACAGGCACTTGTCTGGTTAGAAGAGAGCAACTGGATACTAGCTAACTGTGTGTTTTCCCTCCTTTTGTGCTAAAAGAATATTTGCTCTATCTATTTTGCAATCCCAGCGTTTTGAAATAAATAGTAAAGGGATAGTTGATCGTGATTTTTCTGGAGACATTTAATATCTGTTGTTAACAGTGATCAGTATACTGTGAAACTGATCTTCTGGCAGAGCTGATTTTGGAAAGCAGACCACTGTCTGATCATTGTCACTTCCCAGGGAACAGAAACTTGAGATACGAAAGTTAATCTGCAATTTACCATAGTGTCATAGTGCTAGAGCATGAAAAGCTGTTCTTCTGCATGTCCAATGCTTTACTCAGAAACAAAGCCATATGTGTGATATAAACAATTTGCCTTTGCTTGTTATTTTTTGGTGCAGTATTGCATCCGAAAAGACAATGAAATCTTGCACAGTCAGAATGTGGCTGAACAGCTGGGCCCCATTGCATCAGCAGTGATAAAATCTCAAGAGTGCTTTCTTTTGTTACTGAATCTGTATTAGACTCAAGGTTTTAGCAAGGATATGTCTTGCCTTCCATGTGATTAAAACTACAAATGCACTGGATATGACTTGTGCAGTACCAGAGGACTCATCAGTGAAAAGCAAATGCTTCTGGGGTGCAGCACAGACTGTCTTTGATTTTTTTTTTTTTTTTTTTAAGTCCCTGTTGAGAACTTAAGACAGGAAACAAATGCAAATGTTGCAATTCTGCTTCAGGGTAGGTGTGTTTTTGTCTCTAATATGAAACACTACATTCAAAATTGAGTATAATGGAGGCACAGGAATTTTGAACAGTAATTTCCTTCCTTTTAAATAAGAGTGCTATATGTATATCCCTGGAAGGGAGAAACCCTCTTAGTGGCAACCTTGTCATCTCTGCAGCATTTTTTATTGAATTTCCTTCTTGCTAGCAGAGGAATGCTGAAACTGTCAGATACTATTTTTCATGGCCGCCTCAGCAATGACTATAGTTTCTGTCTGTTGGGAAATCCACAAGGGAAAACACGTGCCTGTCTCATGCAGTAATATAGCTGGAAAGAGCATAGATGAGAGTTTATGAACTTCTGTGCCTTTCCAGGCCATAGCCCTCAGGACAAGAACTTAATAATCACACCTGCACTCCCTTGTGTTGACTAGAGGAAAAATACACCCAGGTCTAGTTCGCACAAGCCAGAAGACGCGTTCAATCTCTTGAAATGCATTTTAAAATAGAAGTGCAACTTTTCACTCGGCATTGTGTGCCTTGTTGCTTTCATCACCTCTTCCATGCTTTCAGCCTGTGATGTTTGTGAAGGTAGGATTTTGATGGAAATTGCTACAACTTGTAATATCCCAAAGCTCAAAGGAGAAAGAATGTGAGTGGAAATTACTCTAATTTAATACAATTAAACATAATGTGCTGAGGTATGCTTATGCTTTTTAGCATGTCACATTAGCAAATGTTTCTATCGTTTCTCCTCTCCTCAGCCTTTTTTTGGTATTATGTATATTTTGTACTGTAAAAGCTAAGCATATAACACATAAGCATGTGTTACATATGATGTTGACAAGATATCAGTGAGTACCACTAGGCTCAAGCTGTGGCTGTATCTTGTTGCCTTATTTATGCTATTTCAAGTACCACAACATTCAGGTTATGTCAGAGTGCTAAATCTTACCCTTAGTTTTCTCTCCATTCCACAGATAGACCTTATTTTGCTCTTCCTTCATATCTCACTTTTCTCACCAAAACACACCTCAAAATTTTAGACTTTTTTAAAAAAATCTCCTCCACAATCTCCTAAGCCATCTTTTCTCCACGAGGGAACCATTTTTCCCTCAGATTAAACTCTTCTTTCATGCAGCATTCCAAAAAGCTTTGTGATACCTTCATACATTTCTGCTTTCTGATACAGTAAATATTCTTTGCAGTGTATTACAGCCCATGAGCTAGATTGCTGTTGCTGTAGACTGTAAGATTTCCTATTACCAGTAAAGTGTGGGTGTGTCTAATTACTGCTGCTACTGTGCCCTAGCAGGTGATCTGGCAGTACACATTTGATCCAGTTGGGCATCATACACAGGAAAACTTCTCCTGCCAGCTTAGCCATGAGACAGAATTTGCTGCTGTGTGCTATGGTGTATTGCCTTGTACCTGGCTTGCATTGCGCTCTGCCGAGTGGTCAGCGTAGCGTTGACCTTGTTGCATTGCAGAGATGTGTGTGGTAGTTTGCCTGAATGAACAGCCTGTTACCAACATTAGCCACCACCTTGGAAAAAGTCTTGGGAGAAGCACCAAGTCAATGCCATTGGCTGTCACTTGCATCCTGGCACTAACCAACCATTAGTATAATGAAAATGTGAAAAGCTATTCTCGCCTCTTTGTTTTCTCCTTGCGTTCTGCACTGAGGAGCAGGCAGCAAGCCTGCGGTAAACGGGCCTCGCTTTGTCTATGAAATTTTGGGCACGCAGTAGAAACTCTGCTGCTTTGTCTTTCTTGGCATGTATCTGTTTCAGAGTTGTTGCTGGCTGCATCAAGCAGAAATTCAGAAGAAGGTGTATGAGAGGAAAAAATATCCAGGCAAGGGTAGTGCTGTATGCCAGATCAAGGGTGAGCAGCGTGTAGTGAGCACAGCCAGCCATGGTAGGTAGGCTGGGGAGTTGTGGCTGTGGTATGGGGCTGGGAGCATGGCGTGCAGTACTGAGTATGCACTCAGGCAGAAACAGTGCCCTAGGGAGACTAAGAGCTGCTGCTTGGCTGAGAGCCCAGCACTTGGCTGAATGCCCAGAAACAAAATACAACAAAACAGAACCATCCCAAACCAAAGAGGAGCCCACTCAGCCAAGCTTCCTCATCTGGAGCAGTGGCAGCCCCCACGGGCTCTAGGAGCTGCACATCTTTTTGGAACATCAGGTTCAGATGCTTGATCTTGGAAGCCTCATCCTGCTCCCCCATAGTCTCTTCCCCCATGGCATTCTTGTTGTCTTTCTTTCCACTAGAAGACGCAAATTATCCTTGAATTTGGGAAGCCCCAAATGCTTCCCCAGAGGGTGTCTGTTGAATTTGAGAATTATTTCTGCATCTTAGCTTAGGTAGTGATGATTCGCCTTATACCATGGAACAGATGCCCTGCTGACAAGGGGCATTCACTGTTGACAGCCTTCTTCTGAGCCCAACTCAGCCCCTTTACCTTGTCCTGGCCCAGGCCCAGAGGTGCCCACATGTACATGTGAACAGAGATTTTGTGGTGGACTGTCATTCCTCAGATTCTCAGATGGGCCCATGCATGGCAATTCCCTCCTCCCAAAACCAAACAGGTCCAAGACTTCGGCCTGGTAAGACTGTGGTGGGCTGCTTGAGGAAAAACATCAGGAGGATGAGGAAAAATACCAGGTTTTTGCAGTCTGTGTTGCAGCCTACTGTCTTTGTGCCTGGCTATGACTTTGGGCTAGATTCTGATTTATCAGCAGTTCAAACCTGTTATTTGTAGTGGTTAGGTCATATATGGCATTTTGAGATTGTTCTAGTTGAAGTCATTCAGTAGGAGGTTAACAAAGACCCAAGTCTGGAAAACTTTAAAGCGAGAGGATGCTATGACTGAATCTACTTAAAAGGAGAAGTGATATTCAGGGTCCCTATCCTCAGATCACTGAGGGTGAAAGCAGAGCAAGAAGAGCCCATGAGCTAGATAGTGAAGGACCTCGGTGTGGTAGATGACATGGTTCCAGCCAGAATTGCTTTGGTGGCAGTAGCCCTTTGGGAATCTGTAGAGAACCCTGTGCCAATAGAGCTGCTTTGCACCAGCTCAGCATTTGACTGGTTGCTGTGGTGCTTTACAGGGTATTCAGTACCCTACAATCAGATCCATCAGCTTTGCCGAACGAAGGTCGAGGCATTTTGACTTTGTAGAACTAAGGTCAAAGTATTTTAAACTACTTAAAGCTCTAAATGCCCAGGTTGTCTTAAAAAGCATTCCCTGTTTGCCTCTACATCTTGTAAAAATGGACTGAGCACAGTAATTACCTAATTGTCTGACTGTGTGTTATTAGCTCAAAGGGTAATTACAACAGCTATTGTTAATTAATAGTATTTCTCGCTAGATGAAAAACAGATCTTTAGCATTTTTTTTCTACAAAGGAAGAGTCTCTGTATTTCAGAGATCCTGAATTGCTTTAACAGGCTGTAATACATACATTCTTGTGTACTGTCACCCCTCAGATGTCAGTCCTTGTCTTATATGTGTATGCACGAGTATAAATGAACTTTTCCTGTGAAGTGGAGGTGTATACAGAGGTAGCTTGTTCGTAGAATTTACGACAAAAAAGCATATTAATGTTGTGAGAGTTTATTTAGCTAAATAATGATTAATGTAAAAAGACAGTAAGTTAAGTGAACACTCTTCCCATATATCTGCTTATCACCTCAGATAGCTGCAGAAGCGCCAGTCCCTAGCAAGGTAACGTAGCTCTCTGGAGAGGCCGGTATCCTGATTAAAGGCAGGCGGTGGCTTTCCTACCAGTAAAGGAAGAGAGCAGTCCACAGCCTCTTAATCCTCAACTCTTTCTCCAAAACTTAATCCAACTTAATGTGTTGTTTACCCAAAGCTACTGTTCTAAAAATACTTCCACAACGCCTTTAAGGGATCCTCTGGCAGAGCTAAGTGTACATCTTACCGCTGGCGGACATCATGTTAATGCATCTGCCTGCGTTCAGTGTCTTAAATACTGGGCTGGTAAGTGTTGTGTGTGTGTATACATACATATATATACATTTTATATATATATACACACACATATATATAGATATATAAAAAATGTATATAAATAGCAACAAGACGCAAGTAATTTCCCTTGAAGTCCAAGAGGCACCTCCTAAAGCCTGCTGTGTGCACCCATGGGTTAACACAGATTCTTTTTCGATCAAGGACTACAGTGAATTAAGATGAGGGACATGGTAGTTCAGTTTCTGTATGTTTTTTTTTTAATTGAAAAACTGGAAAAAGAAAGAAAATCCCCGCTATTAAACGGACCCTCCCGCCCCAGCCGCCGCTACAGGCCGCCCCGGGACGGGACTACAGGCCCCGGCATGCAACGCGCGGCTCCGGGCCCCGGCATGCCCCGCGGCGCGGGGGCGCGTCCTTGGCGGCCGGCCGGCGCTCTCCGATCCCGGCACCCCGAGCGCGCCACCCCCTTGCCCCCAGCAGGGCGGCGCGCGGCTCGCTGGGAGGTGCAGTCCGCGGCGGCCGTTGGGCGGCGGAAGCCGGAAGCGGCGCGGGCGGAAGCGGGGCTCAGCTGGCGGGGGGGGGGGAGCGCAGGTGAAGCTGGGAGGCGCAGAGCCATCTTAGTGCCCG
>NW_028186490.1:1251402-1317872 GCF_003343005.1 Rhea americana
GCCGCCCCCTGGTGGCGGGGCCGCCCGGCGGCGTCTGGCGGCGGCGTGAGCGAGGCAGAAGCCCCGGGAGCGGCGGCCTCCCGCCGCCGGGCCCGGCCGCTCCTTGCCGGGCGCGGGAGGCTGCGCGCCCGCCCCGGCTGGCAGCGTCAGCCGGCGGACTGAGCCGGCCTCGGCGCTCGGGGACACGCGCCGCTTTTTAACTTTTTAAAGAACTCGTTTTCTGGGATTTTTACAAGCTTCTTTTGTTTTTTGTGTTGGTTTCCTGCTTCTCCCACTTCAGATAGCAACTGCGGGGTTTCTCCCGGTGTTGCAGTACGGGGATCTGAGTGGAGCTGAAATTTTAAGCGTTACAGGAGTTCTCAAGTCCATCCACCTGTTACAGTGAGCAGCGCCGGTTCTGTGTTTTTTTTTTCTTTTCTTTTTTCTTTTTTTTTCACCTCCGTGTCTGTTGGATGTAATGGAACTCATGTTTGCAGAGTGGGAGGACGGGGAGAGGTTTTCATTTGAAGACTCTGATCGCTTTGAAGAAGACTCTCTTTGTTCCTTCATCTCTGAGGCAGAGAGCCTTTGCCAAAACTGGAGAGGATGGAGGAAGCAATCAGCTGGACCCAACTCTCCGACGGTCAAAATGAAAGGTGAGGGCCCCTGGTTTCGCTGGGGTTTCCTTGCTGTGTGGGAAAGATCTGGGGCTGGGGGCTGGCGAGCGTAGAGATTTACAGAGGAAGTGTCAACGGTGCCAACAGAAGTCAGATGTATTAAGAAGACAGCTGTTAAACAAAGGTGAGAACTGAGGAATTTATCAGAAAGTTTAAGAGAAAGTTATGTTTTGGACAAGTTGTTATCTGCATGTTTTCTGTACTGTGCTTTTGTCTGAGTATGTTTTCTGAACTTGTTCTTGAAAATCTGAAAACAATTTTCTGTAAAGAAGCTGCAAACTTGGGAATAATTGTACGTAGGTTTCCAGTTGCGTTGACTGAACTACACTAAGGTTTCACAGAAGATTTTACAGCTACTACAGTACTACTCATGGAGAGGCATGCAAGCCTCGTTTGTATAGAGCAGTCTATTTTTCTTGTTTGTTTCTTTATGTTTCTATTTTTTCTCTTAAGATAACAAACTTTCTTTTGTAGTAGTAGAGCAAGAAGGCCTTGAGAAGTGACCAAGCTACAGTGTGTCTGCTCTGTAAGAGTTGTTTTATTTCCTTTCTCCTGACAGTCATTTCTTTTTGTTTGTAGACATAAAATCATGCAGTACAAGCTATTCAGAAGCTGTTTACATTGTGTGTGTATATATAATGTATATAAAAATTGTATAATGCTAACTTTTTTTTAATTGAAATGTAATTTCTCTTTTATCTTGATGCATCTTGACCCTAGAATTCAGATAGAGTTTACACTACGAAGAGCTAGGCATATAGTTAGCAGAAATTACACAAGCCTTTTCTCTTGTTCCTTCTATCTCCTTTCTTTTCCTTCAGTCCAGTTTCTGTACTTTTCCTGTTACTGCTGACCTTCATGACCATCAGCTGCTGTGTTAATATCTTCCTGTATGGAACTACAAAACCTCCTTCTCTTCTGAATGTTGGCCTTATAAGAACAGAGAATGCAATTTATAATGAATTGTGCTGAAATCTGACAGTATTATGATAGAGACAAATACTTGTTTGTCACTAGATCAGGACAAGAAAGTACTTTTGCATTAACCATTGGCTTTCCAGAACAGAATAAAAATTCAATTATTGACAACTTTGAGAACTGGTTGTAGTCCAGGATGTATAACCTCCTGTGTGTCAGACTAGTCACTGTTAGAGTGAGGGTAGGATGCAAACTGGGGGGGGGGGGAGAAACAAAGTTCAAGTTGAATAGGTGTTTTAATACCCTGCTGCCAAGATGCATTGATTTTAGTGTGGAACATTCTAATGGTGTAAAGAAGGTGAACAGTGTTAATATTTTGCATTTTGAAGCTGTGAATCCTGAGATGCAGAAAGGATTGGGTGCAGGGCAAGTGTATAAACTGTGTGTTTTGCTTTAGGTCTTGTTGTGTACATTAACTTCGTGGATGGGACCTGGAGTATTAAAAACATACTGCTGTGGAAAAGGGGACATCACTAGTTCAGTAGAGGTGTTTGAAGCTGGTATGTGCAAGATCTGCAGGTCAGATTGATGTTTGAAAAGGTGATTATATTTGTTCAGCTCTGAGATGCCTTTTGCTGATTGTTCTTCCTTGGTTCTGTATATGATTATATGTTTTGCTGGGTCCTGTGCTAGTTTCTCTAGCTTTCTTAACTGAATTAAAAACAAGCCGTGATTGCTCTCTCTACTGTTATCCACTTGTGGCATTAAAAGAAAAATCAATTCAGAAGATTGTGCATATTCATAATTCTTGTTGTATTTCACACTGTATCAAGGTGCAGTTATTCCAGGTTCTGCAAACTTGCATGGGTAGGTTTGTATTTTTGTACTTGGTTCGCATTTTTTTAGGTATTATTTGCAGAGAGATGTAAGTCCTTTATATCAAAGTGTTTATTTTAGAAAATAAGGCAGACGTTCCAAAAGGATATTGTTGTCTGCTTTATAGGTGTTTGTTGGCAATTCCCAGGCTCTGGTCAGGGTTATTTTGAGAAGTGTGTGAGCAGGAATTCACTACTTAAGTGATTATTTATCCAGTACACAAAGTCATCCATGATATTGTCAACATGGAACAGTTACAGATGTTTTAATATACATAGCATGTTGCCAGGGTGTCTGGCCTGACTAGAGGGTCTTTCACCCTCAGGCCTAGCTTTGGATTTTAGAACACCTGTACTGATTTAACTATGTTCAACACCTGTAGGTGATAGTGTCTTTGTAGTTAGAAAAATAGCTGTTGATAACTTGCTGGATCCTGGGGTGGTCAGTTGTAAGGAGACTTCCAAAATGTGGTAATTCTAATTTCAGCTTGTGTGTTTTTATTTCCACCGTCTTACCATTTTGTGGAGGCCTGTGGTGTGGTTGTAGTGGTGTAGTTGCCTCTGCAAGCCAAAAAATCGGTTAGACCTTGATTTCTTCAATTTTGAACACTAAAGGAAAACAAAAGGAATTATGTTCTCTTAGCCTTTTCCTCCAGTTCGGCACTTAGCCTGTGTTTTGATTTGGGATCAGTCAGACAAGTTATGTAGTAGAAAGGATTTCTAGCTTTTCCAATTGTTTTGGATTTTTGAGAGTCCGTTCTTCATTACTTAGTTCAAAGAGAATTGTCCTGGGACTGGCAGAAGTGTTGTTGGCTTGTGATTCCTTCTCTCTAATAAAAAAAGAAAAAATAAAAAAAAACAAGACAGAAACAAGAAAACCCTACCACTACTAATAGATTTCTTGCTTTTCACAACTTTTTATTTTCTTTTTGGTTGATTTTTAGTATTATGATTGTTTGATGCCAATTTTAAACAAAAGGGTTGGGGTAGCTTGTTGCAAATACAGACAGAATTCTCTGCTGCGAGTAAGTGAAAAACTGAGTTGCTTGCTTGCCTGGAGAAAAATGTCTGAGCTTTTCCAATATGATCCTGGGAACTGATTTGTTTATAAAATCAATTTTCTTGAGTAGTTGTATCAGAAACCTGGGACTGTAATTGATTGTGTGGTTTTTTTCTTGATTTATTTTTCATTACCTGAACTTGTGATAAAGTCCTTACAGAAATTCTTCTAGAAAGGAGCTTTCTGTCTAGATGTAGGATCACTAATGTCAAGGAGGAATGTGTTGTGTCTGCTGTATGGATGCTGTTAGCTTTTGAGTCTGCCCTCAATCCCTACTGATTCATTTGCACTAAAATCCATAAGGAAACTTTAGCTCATACTTCAGTTTAGATGATGTCTTTAGGAAAGCTAGTCCTTTCCAACTTAATAGTTTTGAATCTTTATTTTAGAAATACCTTGTTTTCACTTTAGACAGTCTTGATTGCTTACCTTTTCCCTATTTTTGTTTTGTTTTATTTTGATGATAACGCTTGTAACTGATATTTGGTCTTTGCCTGTGTATAGTATTGATTAGAAGCTTTCACATGGACTAGCTGAAAATAGGGAACAGGCAGATAGTGAATTCATCACTGAAGTTACATGAATAGGTGTTTTGAAGAGCAATGTCTTTGCAGTGTTTTTAGAAACCAGTCAGTTCCTCACATTGGTTTGTGGCTCCTACTTACCTTCTTCTATATCAAGTTACATTACTTGATTTATTTAGTACCAATTTATTACTCTTCTACCAGTGACTGCACTCGCTTGCATTTTCTCTAGGTTTCTATGCATTTTTTTGTTTCCTAGAGAACATTTTCATTATGAAAGCCATTATGGTCCTGTGACTTCTTTCTTTGCTTTATAAAAATAATTGCCTTTTTTTTTTTTTTTTTTTTTGCAGTTGAAATAAGTCCTGTGTTTTTGCAAAGGTTTTCTGATAAATTATCTTCATGTAATGATTTTTGTGACAGAGGGATTAAAGTCAGAGTAAACATTCAAGTACATTCATCCTCCTCCATACCCACTATAGCTTTATTTCTTCTTGAAAGTTCCAAACCTTTTCCCACCTTTCTCACTTGTTTTACAATTTAAAAACAAATATTTACCAAACGCTTTAGAGGTTGCTGTAAATAACTGCTAAGTAGTATGTTCACAATTTTTTCTACTCAGTTTGTATTTATTCTTTCACACCAGCTTCTACTGGAAGCATGCTGATGAGTTGCCTTAAAACTATTTTCAATAGGTAGCTAGTGAAAAACCTTGATCTCCGTCCCTCCCACATCCACCCATTCCAGCTGTAAGCTTGAACCATCACAAAGGTTGTGGCAAAAGCCCTCAAACTAAACTAAGAACTGCAGGCAGTGATCTCCTAGAAAACATTCTCATTCTCCAGATACAGAGGGTTATGGTAGCGTTCTTGAAAATTGTGTGTTGTAAGACATATGTATAATGCTGTTAGGTGATAATGCGAAGTTCAAAGCTTCTTCTAAACTGCTAGGAAAACTCATTAAGTAAATTTGAGGCAGAGCACCTTGAAAAAATACAAGCTACGGAGATGGACTATTTGGCATAGAATAGATATAGGCTGAGGTGAAGATATGATCGGTTTAGGAAAAAAACCTGATCAAAGTCTGAACAGTATCTATAGTGGTAAAATGACAACGACTGGTTTTCATTAATTAATAAGGACAAAGAATAAATAGCTTGAAGAGTAAAGCTTCTTCCTCAAGATTGCCCGTAACTGCTTAACTCTAGCACAAAAAATAATTGTGAAAAGACAGCAGCAGAAATGCATATGAATTTGAAAGAAATACTTTCAAATTCATATTGTAGTCTTCAGACTTCTGTTCTTCTCAGAGAAGAATGTTGGTGTCATCCGAAGTATCCTCTCTTTGAGCCTGGTGAAGCTGAAAACGAAGAGTGTGGTTAGCTGCTATTTTGCTACTGACAATTACCATGTATTATAAGGCTAGAATTTATTTTTATATTTATTTATTTATTTATTTATTTTACTTGCGAGTGGTATTGAGAGGGATATTATGTAATCAACCTACACTTTGGGGAGATACTGATGTAATGCATTTTTTTTAATGTAATACAACACATGACAAATCTACTTTAGCTCAAATATAATTATAATTGGAGGTATATCTAAATTCACTAATAACATTAAAAACCTCAAAGCAATAACTATACAAGTCATGTATAGCTGCTTAATGACTTTCTTTACAGAAGCAATAGAATTAAGAATTGAAATGTGAGATGATACCACAAATGCTTATGAAATGAGCAGAGATGAATTGTCTAAAGAGAAAAGGTCTTTGTGGTAATGTGAGAGAGAAGACTCAGTTGCTAGCAAGAAATATGTTTCTCTACATTTTCTTGCCCTAGTAAAGGAGTTTCACATATTTTGAACTATAACCCAATGTAGATTATAACAGCGGTTGGTAATGCTGTTGGCTCTCTCTCTGTGTGTATAGCAGCAACAGAAGTTCAAGTTGAGGAATGGCTTGTTGGAGTATGTGTTGTAATACAAGGTAGAAACGGGGTGTTGTAGGTTCGTTAGAGTGGAAAATACTGCAGACAAACTCTAGAGACAGTCGTTTATCAAGACTGGCATAATTAAATATATTGCTTCAGAGATGACATGAGGATTTCAGAAGATGTCTAGAAGTTTCCACGAAACAAAAAGTTGCTTTACAATGTAGTGATACGTCTTTTTGATGAATGATGAGATGAATGGCTCTCGCACATTTGTGTCATTTGCTTTCTACTGTGCTTTTTTGAGATAGTTGAATGTGCATACTCCCTTCTCTGAGAATGAGTATGGAAGAGACCACATAACGGAGTTAACAAGGAGGCCTGGGTTTGTTTTATTTTTTTCTACAGAGATTTTAAAGGACCAATTCAATTTTAACTCTAATGTTGTCTCCTGACCTCTTGCTTTAAATAGACTTCTCTTCCCCCCTTAGAAGTCTTGCACATTCTTTCTGTTTCTTAGTTTCTCATCTTTCTACTGGGAAGCCTTCCTAGATTCCATGGAGTTTTCTTTTCGTGTTTGTTTTCTTCTTCCTTTCACCTTCAGGAGGTCCTGATGCTGCTGAATGACCAGAGATCGCAGATGCTGTATTTGAATCTCGAGCTTACTGGGGCTGTAGGAGTTATCCTGCTCCGTGGTGTGCCTAGCTCTAGGGGAGCAAGGAGAAGGATTCAGGTTTGGTCCTAGGCTCTGAGTTGTGCTCTTCCTTTGTTTCCTATCTCTTTTTTGTATCTTCCTCCTTTTTTTTCCTTTCACCTGTTTTAATTGCTAAAAAGTGGGGTTTATTTTTATCCATTTATTTTTTACCTACAGATAGTTAGTTCTGTCCTGAGATTAAAAAAAAAAAAAAAAAGTGAAGATAAGAAGATAAGACACCTCAGTTTTTGTCTCAAGCTAAACCTCCTCAAGTTTGAAGTGTTGGTTGTCTGGGCAAACGTAATTCTGTAACGAAACACTAATATCTTTTGTTCATTCAGTATTTTACTTCAGGATAACTCAGGTTAAAATGGAACCTTTTCTTTCAGTGCTCAAAAATGCTTTTATTGCTTATGTCACTCCTTTGAATGCTAACAGCAAAAGTTATTTGCTTTGTTAAGTTAATCTGTTTGAATTCTTATATAATTTGTACTCTGAGCAGAAGAGCAACAAGAGACTGATTTTGTGTATCTTACACCACTAGTGTGTGTTTTGTGTCTGGAGCTATGTCCCCATTGCGTGCCTGGAGTCACCCTTTGAAATAGCAGTGAGAAATAAAACTGAAAAAAAACTTGCTGCTGCTTCTGGAGTGTTGCTGATAAAGGGCAAAAGAGATAAGAGCTACTTTTTGGTTGTTTTTTGATAAATTCTAGAAAATGTAGGAGATGATGTAATTCCTACTTTGATGAAAACTCTGGAAGATTTTTAAATTAGGGCTTGGTTAGCCATGAAGTATATCTTCATCACCAGACAAATTACTCAGTATAGAATCCACGTTTTCTGCGTCTGCTTTTGAAGAGTTAAGGTCCTATAAAGTGAGTGAGGCTTTCTGAATTGTCGCTTGACCATTAGAGGTTTCTGTGCAAGTTGCTCAGGTCTAAAAAGTGATTGGAAGTGTCAAGATCTCAAACAGGCTTGTTCAATATGCAGAGATGACCCAGTAGCCTCATAAACTGAATTGAGCTATTACCAGTCATATCTTGCTCTGTATTTGTGTTGCCTCTAGTCTAAATGTAGTGGTATGGTCCGTGTACTTGAAGAGCCATCAGATAAATGCAGTTTAATATGCAAGTTTAAAACTGTAGAATTCTAGTTCAGTTTGAGGAAGAGCAACAAAGCTATAGCCTAAACCATATACAGAAAAATAGCGCTTTTCATACAGTGTATGTTTATTGCAGCTTTCGTGAGAAAAGAACTGTAGGCATAAAGAAGTGAACTGATCAGACTTATCAAAAGGTATTTTCTGATATAATATACAGAAAGTATTTTTTTTCCTTCATACTAGTCCTGGAAATAAACTCGGATGTTGACTTGTGACTATTTCTCTCCCTTCCCCCCTGGAAGTGGTACATACTCGAATCAGTGTCTGATTTTGTAGTGTTGGGATAACTACGCTGAAATTGAAGGGAAATGTGTATGTATTATTGATACTGTTCTCGGGCAGTGCCTTACCATGTCAAGCTCTTGATAGTCTGTGGCTGCTGCTAATATCATTTTTACTAGTATGCGGAGGAAAGGATAAAACTGAATGAAATGTTGAGAACAAGGAATAAGAAACCCAGAAATAAGGAATAAAAGGAAAAAAAAAAGGAATTGAATGGCAAGGGTCATAGGGTGTTCTTAAAAACCAAGCAAGTAAACAAAGAAGCTTTCCACTCTGCTCCCCCCTGCCCTACCCCTAAAAAAAACCAAACAAACAAACAAAAAAAAAAAAACTGTGTGTGTGTGTGTGTATTTATATAGGCGCCTTTGAGGGAACTGAAATGGACATCAGTGATTTGGACAAGATCTCTCACGCCAGTTATTAAACCAGGAACAGAAACCATCTCCTGTTAAGTGTCCATTGTCCTAGTTGTTATACATTACTTTGTTCCAGAGGAAGAAAGGAATGCATAGCTTCAAAAGATATTTTACATAATTTAATGAACTTTTGGAGTAAATGTTTGGCTATTTAGACTATTTGTAATTAATTTTGATATAATACTTCTTGTTTTCATGTCTTTAAGTAACATACCCAAAAAATCAAAAACAATTTATTCCTTAGTTCTTAAAGTGTAGGAATGTTTTTAAGATGTCATTGGTTGGTTTGGACTGACAACTCATTTCTCTCACCTATCTAACTAAAGTCTGAAATCCAGTAATGAGTGTGTCATGGCTAGAAGTAAGTTTTTCAAATTTATTTTAATGTGCTTTATCATTATTGTTTTTCCTTCCCTCCCTCCTCCTCCTCTGTTTTCCTATCCTACCTCGAAAAGCAAAATTCAAAACACGTATTTCAAGTAGATAACCTATTAGGCCTAGATTTTATTTTTTAAGATTAAAATGTTATGATGCCTAATGTACAAAATATTTAAAATATTAGTTCTAATGTTATAATTTCATGTCACACCTTTCTATGGTATCTCCTTTGATGTTGTGTAGCCTTGGGCAATGACTATATGTCTACCACTATGTCTGTCTATATGACTATATGTTTACCCAGCCAGAAGGTTTTCATTCTGCTATAACCTGCATGGGTTTGGATAGATCCTTTCTTCTTTATTTCTCTATCTGCAGAACGGCAATAACATCCTGGCAAAGCTGTGGATAGTGTACCTCTTAATAGTTGTGTAGCATCTTTAACAGAAAATACTGAAACTGATGTCTTACCTGACCTTATTTTTTGATGGTTCATTAAATATTGTTGGCAAGGCTTACAAAAGCTCTGCTTAGTTCATCTGTATTTGCCTCCATGCAGCTGGAAATCTGGTATTTTTGAAATGAATGAAATAAAGGAACTCTGTCAGGCTATGATACACCTATTACTTAAAATCACCTGGAGCTTCAGAAGTTGAAAGAAGTGATGCTGCAAAAAGTGGTTTTAATAAAATATTGTTGCTATTGTGAATCATTATTAGTGCTTCTAGATTACTCCAACAAAAAGTAAAAAATGTTAGTATTTAACAGTATAAATTAGGAGATGGTCAAACATGCTTTATATATATATGTTCAGTTGGCAAATCTGTGTGCTGATTTTTCAATATTTGTATAAAACTCTACTGGTGTGTGATCAGCACTGAAAAATTTCTGATGTTAAGACATCCTTTTTTTCCATGGGAGAGGGAAACCTGAAAAGAGTGCAGGGATAGAGCCTTTAAACAAATTCTTAGCATCCTTCGTTCAGCTGCAACTAGAGGACCTGCATTATTTCTTGATGTCTCAATGTCTTTTATAGCTTTCTTTTGTCCACTGGGTTTAGTTCTATGGCTGTGAGGTATGCAGCAGCTTTCAAGCTGCTTTTTGATATGGAATAAGGATTGGTCTGTACATGAAAGGGAAAAGATAAATGGATGAGATGGGGAGGGCAGAATCTGTCCTCAGAAGACAGCCTTTCCCTTCATGGGAGGAAAGTTGGATGTTGCAGTGCAGGGGGTGGGAATTGACTGGAGAGAATGAAAAGGAGGGAGGTCACAGCCTAAAAATGATGTAGGGAAAGGTGGCCACTTCTCTTACAAAAATATGGATCGATGGCGTGATAAAAGCAATCTTACCCAAAATCTGTCTGTAAGTAATGAGAATCTTTGCAGGGAGGCATCCAGCTGTGCCTGTTTCTTGCAAGTTAAGACACTTATGAGGTGACTTGGTAAAACATTGGGCTGGTAAGCATGTGGGCCACCGTATCTGTCTTCCTCTTCTGTTTACAGAGGTAAAACATTTAGATAGACAAGGATCATTCTTTGCCATTCAAAAATACTGATAAAGATTAGTAATTTACTGGTGGAGCTCTGAGAAGAAAATACCAGTTTTCAAAAATCAGATTAGTATGGTTCTTTGTGGCTTTTTCTGTTTATTTTTTTTTCTCTTTAGATAAACTACTGGAAAAAATTAATTTCAGCTTTTCTATTTATTAGGCCTAAGATCTTTAAAGATGCTGCTTTGAGTACATCTCCCCATCCAGAACTGAAGAATGGGAAAAGTGAGGCAGCCTCAAAGTAAATGTGACCAAGTTACCATCTGCTATTTTTTCCCCTAAGATATATTTATTAAAAAAATGCCTACATGTAGCTAAACAATTATTACTGGCATCTTGTCAATATATGTGAAAGATCCAGATTCCTCCTTGAAGTACAGAAAAGTTTGCTGAACCAGTGAATATTCAGTATTACAGTGTGATCTTATGGAATGTGTCTGCGTCTTTGTTTCTTGTGCTTGTAGGACTTGAGTTTTTCCTGTTCTTAGTATATGTTTGCCTGACTTTGTATATTAACAAATTATGATTCCTAGGAACTTACTCTTTAATCTTTTTTTTTCTTTATTAAAAATACTATACTAGAATTCTTAATTTGTAAATTTGCATCTGTCTCATCCTCTAGAGATGATGCACAAACTTGAATCCTCATTAATCCATGTTTGAGGCTAATCAAATAGCTTGATGATGGCTTGAATGCTTAAGCTCCATACTTTTATGAAGCACTGATTGCTAATGAATAAAACTATTGGTAGCAATTTGACCTGTAAACTTCATGGTAGTCTTGTTGGTGAGTTAAAATGTAACTAACAACTGTAACAATGATATGACAACATCTGAGAGTCTAGTGCCATTGTAGAGTCTGTAAAAGATACCAGTTAATTTTCTGGAGTTGTTCACAGTCCCTGCTGCATAGTGTATATGATTCTATTTGCTGCCTCCTTTTAGGTCAGTAAATGCTGAGGCGGGAGAAAAATATAATATATTTGTACATTTGTTTAGCAGAGCTAGCTAGAGGGACCAGGTGAAAATATCTGTGGCTTACACCTGCAGCTGACTTTTGTGCTTGGCTTGAGGGAGGGTGATCTTACCCGGATAAGTTAGCTGAGCATGAGCCGGATTGCCTCTGGAAATTTTCATTGACTAATTGATTGCATTTAAAGCAGTAGTGAGCAAGTAGTGAGCAAGGGTCAGCTAAGCTGCTTATCTTTCTCAAGGGCAGGGAGTTAGTTTTTCCTGGCTGGTTATGAGCAGCAAATGTTTGCAGGTTTCTGGAGATATTTTCAAGGATGGTTGGCTTTGCCTCAGTCTTGTGCTGTTGGAGAGGTCTTATGCATCAGTCTAAGCAGACCCATGCAATGGAGTGTATTTAATCAATGCTTCACTGTTTTTGAGGGCTGCTTTTGTTGTTATTTTGTGCACTGAAAACGATAATGTGCTTGTAACTGGTTCCTCCTCTTTAAATGTTCTACAGCTGCTTGCTTATTAGCTATAGTCTTCAGTACTCACTTTTGGGACTTGCACACAGCATCTCTTCCCTTTGTTCCCTCCGTGGGGGAAGAAGAGGAAACGGAAGGGAAATATATTTCCTATTAGAGGAGGAACTTCCTCCAACCACAGGATCCCAAGAAGTGGTCCGATGCTCTTAGCATGAGGAAACGTGATTGTTGCGGCGGGAGGGAGCCCGCGGCAGGCTGAGGGCTGCTGGCTTGGGAAGCCCGTGCGGGCTGTCCGGCTGCTGCACTGCCCCTCTGAGCTGCAGGGGAGAGCCTGGAACTGAGGGACGTCGCTGGGCGAGCTTGTAACTTCCCACAAAGCACTAGACCTGGGGTTGGACTTGGGAAGATACTTGCATCTTATTTTGCTTGCTGACAGATGTTTAATTTTGCACTTTTTTTTTTTTTTTTTTTTTTTTTTTTGCTAGAGGTGAGAATACCTTTTAACAACTATCAGATCCTTGATTATTTTTTTCAGACAGTGGCTTTCCCGTAAGGCCTGATAGAATTGGCTTGATCTCATTCTGATATGCTCAGTAATGTGATACTTTGGTGTTTGCCAGTGCACTTGTTTGGAGGACAAGTCATACTGCACTAGGATTTAGATGCAGGAAAGAAGCTAGTTTAAGATTAATTTTGCATGTAATTCTTAAGGATGGATACTGGTGGTAGAGCGCAGCACAGTAAATAGTTGCATGGTGTTTTGTAAGGCTTCAGCGTTTGAACATACCGGTATTTCTTGATAGATGCTCAGTTGTGATGCAGTCTGATTTTTTTTTGATTTATGTTGTCTCATATGTTTTGAAAAAAATAACTTAATAACTTAATAATAACTTAATAGTCTTTGTAACACTTCTTTTTTTGTCATCAGATACAGTAGAATATTTTGAATTTTAAGACCTCAAAATACCTTGCATAGATCAAGAGTGGGAATAAGTGGCAGCACCGAGTCTTCCTATTCATGAGCAGGAGCTATTTGATCTCTGTGCTCTGAATACACAATCCAGGTTATGCAGTATGATGTCTGCGTGGAGCGAAAGCAAGAGGAGTAGCAGTGCAGGGAGAATGACTAGCCTGAAGCTGTTCTGCTTCATCAGCTTTAGAGTTATTTTGAATGCAAGCTGCCCAATTTGTCATGAAACCTTGGCCAGTGCTGGCAGGAATATAGTGTTTTGTAGCACTGTCTTATCTTGCTTTACAAAAATCTGTTGTTCATTTTAGGATTTCTAACTGCTGTGGGTTGTTTGCCCTGGCTGCCTTTTTAATTAATTTGTGTTTTTTAGGGAGGGAAATTGAAGGGTGAGACTGGATTAAGAATTTTCTTGCCTGAATTTCCAGAAGAGGTTGTCAACCTGTGAATGCTGCATTGCCTACCAAATGTTCGCATTACAGTTTTGGATCTCAATCATGCTAGAGTGGGTGAGAGTTGAGAAAAGAGCTTATCAAATTTTTGCTCTTGAGATTTGGAGCTTATGAGGGTCAAATAGATCTCATCTAGCTTGCCTGTATCATTCATAAGACATCAGCATAATATCAAATACTCCAATTTCATCAGCAGAGTCTTCTGCAAACGACTTTCATAGTTAACGGACAGGAGAAGCAATAGAGTTGCATGGAAAACGCAGCTTTCCTTTCTGAGCTGGATTTGACTTGTCAGAACTTCTCCAAACACTTGCTCAGAGCAGATGCTGTCTGTAGTTTACTACACGTACTTCGTATGCGTTTGCAACAGAACCTTCGGCAGAACTTTTGTATGTGACATCATTACACTAGAGTCTTAGGAATTTGAGTTTAGAGCAGTGTGCAGGTGTTCCTGTCCTGGAGTTCAGAAAACATGGATTTTGATTTCATCTTTATTTCCCCCTTGGTTGTTAAATGTAACATTTAGCTTCCCATTATTGGATTATCCTGAAGTTCTAAAGACTCAGTTCAAGTGTGCTTTTCTAGAGATCTGGTTTCTAGTACACCATGTTGTAACTATGATGCTTTAAGGACATCAGGCAAGGAAGGGAATCTCTCCTTCAAGCAGGAGACCTGTGGAGTGCAGAAAAAGTTTTATATGCAAGTCCTTATTCAGTTTACTAATTGCAAGACAAGCTTTGAGGGGTGATTACACAGCGAGTTCTCTGCTTTGTGATTAAAGTTTACTTGGGCATCTCAAAACTCTTTAGCTATATTCAACAGTGGTGAAAGGAGGAATAACACAACAGGAATGATTTTTGTATCAACATCTCATGCTGCACTGAAGGGAGAATTCTTTTTTTTTTTTTTACCTCTCTCTTTTCTCTCAAAGTATTTTTGCTGATAGAGGGAAATTGAAAATGAAGTCGTGAGGGGTAAAAGCAAACAACTGCTCCAAAAAGTATAGCGAGAACCATGCCTCCATCTTCACATACATTGGAGCTTCTTGTCTTGAAAAGGTGTTTCTTGCCTCATTTTCTAAAAAGTGTACTAGCAGAAGACATCAGCAATTTCCTTCTGATTCAGGCCTGTTCAGTAGTCCTCAGTGCTTTGGATATTCCCTGGTAATGCTAGTACTGTATTACTCAGTAAACTTGTAACTTTTCCATTTTGATTAAGTTGTGACAAGAGTAATAGTAGCCCCACTGACCACTTCTTGCGGTAGGATTGTGGCAGTCATATTTTGTGCATTGAAAGAATGTTTGAGAGTCGTTTTTTGGAAGTTCCAAACTAAATTTCTTTTGGGGATGTCAGCAAGGTGATCTTTTGAGTGGCTGGTCTGGCTGTTAGGGGACGTTAAGCTTGCTGGCCATGTCTCTCAAGTGCTCGGCCTGTGTGGCACAGGGTTAACTGTTCAGATTCTCAGGGAAGAATCTAATTTGAACACAACACAGGAAGAAAAACCATTTTCTCACAAATCTGTCTAAAAATCAGTGGCAGTAGATGCTCTGTGTATTACAATGTGATTTGCAGGCTAATATATGAACCCCTACTGATCATCAGTGGTTGCTTCCTCTTTTCAACATTTAGTCTTAAAAGAAGGAGCAGTGGAAGGTTTTTCTGCTGGTGACATGGGAGCAGGAAGAAATGAAGAGTTCCTGTAGGGAAACTGGGGACCTGGCTGTCGGATTTTTGGCATATTATTACTGATTTAAACTCATAGTGAGTTTAGGGTTCCTGGACCTTGCACACAGATCATGCATCTTCTGAGTTTTAATTCTCTGATCAGATATTGGGATAGGATTATTAAGCTTAACCAGCTTTCTTTTCAGAGGATTTTTTATGCCTTCTGAAATCTTTCGGATGAGTTATCAGAAATTGGCATGACACTTGAAAACTGTTATCTAGATAAAGTACTTCTTAACTCTGTCTAATACTGAAACAACGACCAGTAAGACCCTGCTTTGAGTAGGAGTTGAGCTCAGTATGTAGGATCCTTCTGCTGTTAGTTGCTTGGCTGCTTTAACAAAAGTTGTTTTGGGATGCAGTCTCTGTGCTTCATCCTAGCAGAAAGGTGATACTGTTTTTTAAAAGGACAGCAAAGTTAGATGAGCATTTTTTTTATATATATATTTTTAAAACTCTGTCCATGATGGTGTAAATAACCGTCATGAAATGGGTTTGTCAGATTTTTTTTTTTAAATTCACAGGACCAGAATGGGAACTGCGAGACTGAATAGGTTTGAACTTACTGACACTTGGAAAAGCAGCTATCCGCCCAAATCCACAGTGTGATAGTTTTTAGTATTTTATGTTGCAAATCTCCCACGACTGGTGTGCAAAGTAAAAAATTAATGCTATTCTTTGATGTTTTAATGCATGTTAAAGTCTGCCTTATGGAAAAACTCGCTTTTGCTTCCTCAAGTGTCTTAGTCTTGGAGATAGAAGTCATGGTGTCAGGATATATTTTTATATATTTAGATAAATGATGTACTTACATGATTTTGAGGGGAAATATAAATTCAGCAACACAAGGATAGTTTGAGCCATCAAATATTTTGGCTGTATATGAGTGCTGCTTATGATACACTGTTAGGCAATTTTCAGAAACCAAACTAAGCTTAGATTTGACTCTGCTGTGGCTTTTGCTATAACTGGGAGAGACTTCGGGGATGAATTGGGCACCTTCTTCTGATAAAATTAGTCTTTTTTGCATTGGATAAAGCAATAAATAAGCATTCTTAAAATCTGATTGTGATGGTTTTAATGGAATTTGTGTGGTAATAGGTGCTGCAGTTTGTCAATTAACAGTGAGGTTTCCAGTTCTGGATCATAATCTGTATATTTGGGATTTGTATTTTTATCAGTTGTTGGTTATGAATCTTTCTTATCCAGTACATACGAGTGAAAAAGTTTTGTTACTTATTTATCTTCTTAACTATTTTATACAAAAAAATGTCATTTTGTGACTTAGGACTGATGTAGGCCTACCCAAATTCTTCTTTTTCATTTCAAAGTGGTCTTATATACCTCTGTATTTCCTGCTCCACTTCATTTTTCTCAGTATAATTTCACCTCTGCCGAATGGTTATGGAAACCAGACAGAGCTGTATCACTGCAGGTGGGGAAATAAGAGGTGTATGAGTCCTAACACAGAGCCTGTTACAATTTTGCTGCCGTTGGTAGCCTTGCGGGGGTGGTGGTAGGGGAAGAGAAGGAAGATGAAAACAGCAAACGAGGAGCAGATCTGTTTTTAAACTTAGAAGATGTATTTCATTGATAGCTTTTCTTCCTGAAAGTTCTCAACTATTTACAGACGCTAATAAAGCCTACGTGAAGGTTTTACAGGTAAATTACATGAACAGAAAAACACAACCTGAAAACATTGATAGTCTTTCATTTGTTTTATTTCATGGGCAAATTAATATACTAGTGATTCAGACTGAATCTTTATTTGGTCTTTGGGACTTTTTTCTTGTATGGTGATCACTTAGGTTTTTTTTCTATGGCTATGTTTTCAGTAAAAAAATAAAAATTCTTTTTCTTTTTTTTGACAAAGAGAAAAAGCATCTTGCTGTACAACCCTAATGGGGAATACGTAAGCAGGCATTTTTCCCCTCTGGCAGGCTTTGCCTGATACACCTGATGGTTACATTACAGTGCCTTGTCACTGCGATTTTTCTAGATCAGGTTAGCTGCACTTGCTAGCCTGTTCTGGGTATGTGCATATTTGAAAAGTATTTTTATGTTTTTTAGAGAGAACAAAACTGAACGAGCTCTCAGGTCAGAGTTCTGCCTCCAGTTGTCTTTTCTGAACAAGCTTAACAAGCAGTCCCTCAGCGGCAGTGTTCCTAGCATCCTTTCTCCGTCTCCTGAGCCCTCATCTCGTGTTCTCTGACCTTCTTCTATTTTTCCATCTCAGCATCTGGAAAACTTGTATAGATGTATTTGGCTAAGGAGTTTCGTCTAGAGTCTGCTGCTCTGCATTTGTTATTGCAGCTGGCTTTGTTAATGCTGAGGTGCTTTGCAAAGCACTGCTTTGGAGTGGGTAGACTCCGAGAAACAGATTGCTGAAACTTTATTCAGACTTGGTAGAGAAACTACTCTACTGAGTAGGTTAGGAACCTGAAACAAATATCCTCACCTCCGTTTCCTTGCTCTGTAAAATGAAGATAAGCCCCTACATTTTAGCGATACTGTGGTTTGTTGGATTTTTTTCACAAAGAGCTTTGTGACAATCTCCTGCCCTGATACAGGATGGCCTGGAATTCTTAATCTGCAAGAGAGGAACGCTCGCTGAAGATGCGTCGGAGTCAGTACTCGAACATTATGCTGTGTCTTGAGCTTTTCAGGTTGCTTAGTTCTGTATACAGTCAAGCTAGACCTGGATTTTTGGGGGGTGGGGTGGGGTGGGAGGCAAGTGTTTCTTGTATGCCTTTAACTGTTGAAATCTGACACTGCAGCATGGTGAATTCAGTCTGAGAGTCCAAATTTTTCCCTTTGTGGAGTGGCTTCATCACTCCTCAGTTTGCTAGTCTAGATTTTTTTGCTTATATTGCTTTGGGGGAAGGAGGTTCGTTCTATGTGCCTGCTCCGTACTTGGCATCTGTACTGGGCTGTCGGAAGAGAATCAGTTAGTTGTGATTGTGTGTGTGTGTGTGTGTGTGTGTGTGCCTGACCGTTATGAACTATACTGGGACCAGCTCTGTGATTCAAAAAGATCATCTGCAACCCAGCGTGTGATGATTTCTGGAGAGAAATGAGTCCCTATTTCTAAGAACTGAAAACAAACCTGGAAAAGTGCATCTCGAGTCAGATTTCACCTCTGTATCTAGTGTGCTCTATCAGATAGTCCAGTCTATGCCTATTATCAATCAAATCTTTCTCTTTCTATATGGTTTAGCTTCATAGCTGCTTCAGTGGCTCACCTGTGAGGCTTTGCAGCCAAAGTTTCATGCTGCTTTCTCATGCCGCTCAATTTAGGTTAAACTTTTTTATTCCAAACCCCTGTCCCTGCACCTTTGCTGCATCTTGGAACGGGTGTTTCAAGATAATTCTTGTACTCTTTTAAGTGCTTTTCTTTTATCTCTCTCTTCTATATGTTTAAAGTTATGTTAGCTATTTCAGTTGCTTCTAGTATGTTAAGGTACTTGGTTTCTTTTTTTGGAGCTTGGTGGTTGTGGTTCTGTGGTTCAAATGTTCTGAGTGAAGCTTACTGGGACAGAGCAAAGTGGCTACAATTTGACCTTGACCAAGAACTCTGCCTCTTTGAAAATACAACTGTTCTGCTTTTACCTGTATCATGAAGCTTGCATTTAATTGTGCTTAGTGCGATTTACTCCCAAGATTGTAATGACATGCCTGTTGAAGGATGCTTTTAATAGCCTGCCATTTATATATGTATCCTGTAGTTGTGGGTGTAGTAGTATGTGTTGTACTTCTCATCATGTGGTCTGAAGTTTGAGAGTTGTACGGGACAGATAGTAAGCTTCCTTTCTCACAAATATATGCTTGAAAACCGCAAACCAGCAACCTGACAAATGTAGTCTTGTTGCTCACGTAGCCTGGTTATATGTTAGTTCAGCACTTCAGAAGATCTTACCCTTCTGGTCACTTTGTAGGTCTGGGATCTGCCTGGTTGAAATGTTAACATGACCAGAACTGGCTGCTGGTGGTGTGTCTATGAGCCGTTGAATCACTTCTGCTCTTAGTCAAGTGCCGCCTCTTTGAAAAGAGAAGTGAAATTAATTGGCTTTGTGGAAGGAGTTTGTGCTGAGAAGTGCTTTTGAAGGAAGAGAATATACTTTATTTTCAGACATTTGCCACATACTTTGTGTTTTATTCTCAGTTCAGAGGTGGATATTCTTATTTATCTATTTAAAAATATGTGACTTGTTTTTCATAAGATGTTAATTATACAGAAAAATGGAAGCGGCAAAGAGAGGAGTATAAATAATGACCTAAATACCCTGATTCTATTGTACTTGAAATTTAAAGTTAACTTTTGATTAAAGAACTCAATTAATTCAGTTTCATTTAGCAGTGTTCGTTTTGGGAAACTAGTTGTATAAAAGCATTCAAAGCATTCATCTTTGAGGAATTCAGAGTTCAAAACAAAGGTAGAGTTCTCTGGTAATTATTGCAGGGCTTGAGACTTAACATTGCTTTGGCATGTCCTTAAAGGCATTGACACTGAGATGTCAGCATTTTTAGAAAGAGAAAAGAAAAGGAAGGCAAGAAGTAAAGCCAATAGCAGAACTTTGGAAGGAAAGGGGCAAAAATTGGAAAGCAGTAAGACAGACCAATTTTGAAGAGATGTAATTTGGATATGTTACTGTTAAATGCAAGGCTTGCTCCTCTGGCCACTGTATACTGGTCTGCAGTTCTGAGCACTTTTCAGTTTCAAGAGGTGCTAAAGAGAGAATGGTGTTGATTTGTCACTGATAGGCATTTGTCACTGATACATGTCACTAGACATTTAATGCAAATAAATTGAGCGGATATACTTAAGTTATGTCCTACAGTCACAGATTTATATTTCTGCATGGCAAATCCTGTAAATAGAAAAGTAATACTGTTTTTAAGGTAAGATTTGCAGAACAGGTTTTATCAGGTTTTATGTACCCCCACCCAATTCCTTTGCCTCCCCTCTCACTAGTCAGTATTGCATTCTGCTTATTTCCTGTTAGCTTTTTTGTTCTCATTTTGACTGTTGCTACCAAAAGTGCTTCATTCCATTTCCTCTGTGTCCTTGTTCTAGGCGTCGTTGTGTTACTTTGTTCCATTCTGTTATGTTTTGGACTGAGGCCAGTGGTAGGGGTGGGGGGAAATGTGAGATAGGGACCAGGGATAGCTATAAAAGCTGTAGAGTCATCTCTCAAAAGTTAGTGCAGCTTAAGATGTCTTACACCATGGATTATTTGTTCCACCAAAAAATGCTATCCCATTTTCCTTAGTGTTTATAACAAAACCAAGGAGTCCTGCCTTTGCACTGTGTTATCTTGCACTATGAGATTTGTTCACTTGCATTTGTATTTATTTACTTGTATGTATAGTTTATTTTTAGGGATACGTGTCAACCAAAAGTAACTCAATGGAAATAATGTAATTAGATAACAAGTGCGCTCTGTGCTTGGCCTAGTTGGATTTGTTTCAGTCCCATTTAATAACTCTTTTGTATTCTCATGGCCCCTTTTTTGCTGATTATTGAAGCAGTTTCTTCTCTGTATATTTGTCTAAGATGCAAGCTCTATTATTGTACTGAAGAAATAATAGCTGAGTTTGAGTGTGTTCTGTTCTTATAGATAATAGTTGGCCTCCAGACGTTATGACCTACCTATATTAGGAGAGATTAAGTGATGTAGCTACACTTGTGCACACACATCGTTAAGCCCTGCTGTCACAGAAGTTGCTTTCCCTGGTGAAAATGCATGTCTGTGTGCATAGCTTGTATCAGCTGAGGTTTGTGTGCTTGGTTTTACCCTGCAAGAATAGTTCTTATGCTAAAGTTTTAGCTATTACAAAAGTGTCATAAAAATCAAACCTGTAATTCACATGAAATGGTAGCTAAAATGGTAAGATAACCCTTATTTAAGCTGTGCTTCACGTGGGAGAAACAGAGGAGACAGGATTTACCTGGAATGGTTTAGAGCTGCTTGATTCTGCCTCTTGGGTATGGTGTGGATAGATTAGATGATCTCAGCAATTCCCCTTCCAGCTCTGATTTTTGATTTTTTTGCTAGTCGTTTAACCTGTAAGTCACAGTTGCTTAAGGCTGCTTAACGCATTTTCTCTGACTTCATTCTTTCAAGACTTGAAACATTTCCCTTGTTCTGCTTGGGTCATCTTGTCTACCTCCCAAGAGAAGGCAGTGACCTTTGCTAGTTTTGCTCCGCAGTTTAAAATTATCTTCTCTGTCAGGTACATCTGTCTTGCAGACTTGTCAAAATTTTATTGCATCTTTGATTTCCTTACTGGATTTTTCTTTTATATTAAGATTGCAGTCTTCCTTGCTGCCTTGCATTCTGAGTAGAAGCGGTAATGCTTTTTCCTCTTTTCTTTGTTAGCAGACTTCTGATTTTGTATTTGCTGAAAATATGTTTGTGTAGTACTTGAGCCTTCATTTTTGTGTGTTTTTTTTTTGATAATGCCTTTTGATACAAGTAGGTATGAGTCCATCAACTATGGCTAATATCTAGAGATAAACATTTGGAATGGAGCTCTTCTGTTTAGGACTCAGGAGAGAGTGTTCACAGTCTAGAATTAGGCGCTAATCTCAGGCTGTCTGAGTTGGCCAGGTTCAGGGAAGCCTGATGAGAAAAGGACCTCAGCTGCCGCCTGGGAGCCCCTGCTAGCTGAGTGTCTCTCTCTCCCTGTCTTCATAGGCCACTACTACCTTGAAGCCTGGCGAAGTACTGCTTTCAGCTTATTCTGAAAAAGTCTTAGCTATCTGCTCTGAATGTCTGAATGCGACTTACAGAGACAGCCGTGCCGGTTAACTGGCTGCTGTTACTTTGGGCACTGTAGTTGATGAAGCAGTTGGTGGGTTCAGTGTGAAATCAGCCAGTTACCCTTGTTCGCTGTGTTAAAATCAAGCTGGCTGACTTGAACGGGAGCAGATGAGGAGGGCTCAGGTTATCTGTTCCATTGACTCTCCTGTGCATAGCAGTCTTCACCTTGCAAAGCACAGTGGGTTTTTTATTATTATTATTTATTCTTGAAGACATACACAAGGCCATCCTGAGAAGAAAAGGGGCTGGCTTTAGGTTTTTTTTTTTATTTATTTTTATTTTTATTTACACTATTTATTTTCATGCCAGTGTTTGAGTTTCTTTTTCCCGATTAAGTTTCTGAAAGATTAATGCTTATATATGTTTGGTTTCTGCTTTTATCCAGACTGTCTAATCTGTTTTGGTCTCATGATTTTTGTCCTAATTTACCTATGTTACAGGGCTAAAAGATTTCTCCCCCATCTTTTTTCCACAGTGTTTATACATCGTTACATTCCAGCATTACTGTTTGTTCCAAGTATTCTTTTTTATTGCTATTATTATTTTTGTGCACAGTTCTAAGAGACTGTTTTTTACCCTGCACTATGACTCCTTTTCCCACTTGTCTTTTTTAGCTTTAGATTGGCAAGGAGGGGGAAAGCTCTCAAGGTAACATGCCACCGCATGAACAGATTTGTTGTGTTAGCGGACTTCAGTGCCTTTCTGAAGGAATAATTCCTAGAGATTCAGCAAATAGGGCTGGCTTCTGTATACTTTTCATGGATCTCTTTGTTGCAGAGTCATTATCATCCATGGTTAATTAAAGACTGCAGTGGCAAGGAGTTTTACAGCCATATGGCTGTGTGGCTCTGAGCAAGTAAAATATCATTGATGTGACTTGTCCTCCCCAGTAAAGCTGCCATTTCTTCTCATAGCTTGAAATCCTGGTAGCTTATGCAGAAAAACTAAGGGTCCCTTGCTCAAGGAGATCCCGATAATTTTTTTTTGTCCCAAGGAGCCATGCTAATGTATCGCGTAACTGTGAGAAGGAGACATGGGTGTCTGGGGAAACCGGGCAGCTGGAGGCAGCATCCTGGCAGAGCCCGGGCTGTTTGCCCAGCCCGCGCCTTGCTGGGGTCGGAGACGCGCTTGGGAACACGTGATGGTGGGGAGTGCGCGATGCGCTAGAGAAGTTGCTCTCATGATGGTTATCCACTTCAGGCTTTCCTTTTTTGGGGTGCAGTACTGCAGGTGGCAGGGGATGGACATCTATGGCGCACTTAGGTAGCCTTCAGTGGCAGGAAATGCCTGCAGGGTTCCCATCTGAGGCTGAGCGCTGCTGCCCTGTTATTGGCCCTGAAACTTGTTAGATCAGGGGCTAAGGTTACTGTCTGACTCATCTGAAAGCATGTAGGCTGCTTCTGTGTAGCAGCACTGTCTCTTTCCCCTTTGGAAGACAGACATTTTCTGGAGAGGTAATTTCAGTGATGCTTGTCAGAGTATTTCTCTTGAGTTGGTTTAGTTTAGCTTGAAGGAGAACAGCCACATTGTCTAACAGGGGTTGGAGGGCGATTGCAGCCCTTGTGCTGCTGCTGCTCTTGTCACCTAAGAGCTGACTGTATGTGTGTCCTAGTCCATTGCAACTGTAAAGGAAGATATTATAAGGGTAAGGCATAATGATAGAATAATAATGAGAATGTTTTTGCTCTTGCAGCTTTTCTCTCAATGCCATCTGTTTCTAGCATTTCTGGCCTTCATACCCAGCACCAAATCCTTGTTTTTTATAATATAGTATCACTTTGGGGGATACTATCTCCATGCAGTCCAGCTCTTTGAAGAATATGCAGCAATACTGAAGTTTTTTTCATTTTTTTTATACCTTTGTAAATGCAGGCTGTTAAGGAGAGACGTGGATAAAATGCCTCTGTACAAAAAGTGCCATTAAAAGTACAAAAAGTATTTTCCCTTTCATTGTTCAGTGCAATTTCAAGTATCAGTGTCTCAGTTTGCACCTCTTATGGTATTGACTACTACTGTGGTAACAACCGTGATAATTAAATTGAATGTGTTGCACTAATAAAAATAGGGTTTTTTTAGTGGCTTGACAGAAGTTTTACTCCTGTGCCAATTGTCAAGAGTGGGAATGGGAATGACTTTCCCCCAAGGTCTTGTTTACCAGTGAGCTGAAGAGAAAGAGATGCTCTTTTTTTCCATCAGTGTTCATTGTAGAGTCTGCTGCTCTCACATTTATGGATAGGATTTTAGCACTGTAAAGTAGAGGCTCCATCTCTAATGCAAATTAAAATTCACTGGTGATGGAGAAATGATCCCGTGACAGTAAAGGACTGACTCCATTAACTACCTCTCTGTTAGCAGAGAATGCTGCCTAGTGCATCTAATTTCATTGTAATCAAAACTCTGGATGTCTGAAAACTGTATGTTCTTTCCGTATTTATGTAATCCTTCCATTTGACAGGTCTGTTCAGTACTGGGGGAGATCTTGGCTGCTTTGCTGCAGGCATGTATTTTCAAAGCCCTCTCCCTTCCGATCTGGTTCCCAGCTGTTGGGGCTGGAGGGTGTCTCTAGGCAGAGGGTGAGAAAGCGCTTAGTGACATCAGGGCTTAAGTTTTCCTTTGATATGTTGCCTGGAGGCCGGTGGGGAGGGGAAGCTGAGGACCAGATCGGTTTACATTCTGGCTTCCAGTAGTGTTTTAGAAGCTGGTTAGGGAGGTGAAGAGACATAACATCGAATATCTGAAACTGAATTAATTGGGCTCTTGGCAACAGGGATGGGAAGGCAAGGGGGACCGAGGCTGCTGCACTGATGGGTCAGGAAGTGATGTCAATGAAGCGGTGAGGTGCTTGCAGATAAGCCAAGTCTGGCAGTTGGTTTTAGAGTGTAATCTAGCTCAGAGCGGAGTCTATCCTCCTCCTTGGCAGAAACATAAAGTTCCCATAGCCCGATGACAAGAAATCGTGATCTGCACTTAAAAACACACAAGAAGTGGAGTTAGTTTGTGGAAAGGTGGTGGTTAAATTTATTTGTGTAAGGATTGTAATGCACTCTAAGGTCCTCAGAGGCTCAGTGCAGTGAGCATTGAATGAACGTGTGGATTCCCAATTGCTTCTGTGAAGAACTTGCAATATAGATGTCATATGAAAGATGGCTATGAGAGGAACTAAACTGCAAACACTATTTTAAATTAAAGTCTTGTAAATTGCAGAAGACTGAAAGTTACAAAAAAACCCCAATACTAAGGTTCTTGCATAATCTTTCTATACTCTTTTGCGCACTTACGTTGTTTTAGTGCTTCACTGTATAATCACCTGGCATTACAGCATGTTGCCTGCCATATTTTAAGAGATATATGGAAAATATTTGGTTACCTTAACTCTTACCAAATGGCTTTAGTTTTGTCAGAAGATAAAGTTTGAGCACTGATGTCTGCTAGGCTAATGCAGCTGTCCTGACGAATGACTGGGTTTTTAGGAATGTCCAGCCCCTGCCCTGTGGGACTAAAAACAAACATGAAGCTGGCAGGTGACTTTTCTGAAAAGTTCTGTGGTGTCATTCACTGATTGATCCTTGAACTTGGTGAGAGAAGAAAGAAAATGAAAAAGCTCCCTTCTGTGATCTCTCTAACCTCTTGTGAGTTTGGTCCTCTGGTGGCTAATTGCATTTTTTTTTCCTTGTCTTGCTAGATGGGCTGGTGATCCCACTGGTGGAACTGTCTGCAAAGCAGGTTGCATTTCACATTCCATTCGAGGTGGTGGAGAAAGTTTATCCGCCAGTGCCTGAGCAACTGCAGCTTCGGATTGCCTTCTGGAGTTTCCCAGAAAATGAGGAAGACATTAGGTAATGTATGCAATTTCTGCTTCACTGATGCTTTTGAGAAAGTTCTGCTCACTAGAAAAGAATTATTGTGCATTTGATGTCCTGTAGAGTTGCTGCTCCTAGTATTTGTATGTCCAGATTGTAATTTGCACATGGATTACTGTAGGATATGTCATGATGCTTATTTTTACTGAGAGGTAAGCTGCCTTGTGTATATCTCAACAAAACCATGTACATATTTTCTGTGTAAATAATACAGTATAAATGCACATCTTAGTTTGCTTGGCAGTAACTTGTTTTATAGATTTGCCCTTAGGTAAGTCTTACGCAATATTCTTTCCAATTCAAATCCGTTTGTTGCATGAATCAGAACTTAAATTGAACTCAGAAATTCTCAGGGAGGGCTATCTCGGTATGCAGTGCCAGCTTTTTGTCTGTGCCAGTTTGAGGCTCCAAATAGGCTGAGTACGTAGGTGGTCATAGAATCACAGAATCAGTAAGGTTGGAAGGGACCTCTGGAGATCATCTAGTCCAACCTCCCTGCTCAGTAGGGTCACCTAGAGCATGTTAGACAGGGTTACATCCAGCGGGCCTTGAATATCTCCAGAGAAGGAGGCTCCACAACCTCTCTGGGCAACCTGTCCCAGTGCTGCGTCACTCTCACAGGGAAGAAATTCCCCCTCTCGTTCAGGCGGAACTGCCTGTGCTTCAGTTTCTGCCCATCCTCTTGTCCTGTCACATGGAAAAACTGAAAAGAGTTTGTCCCCGTCCCCTTGACACCCCCCCCCCCCTTCAGGTTTTTATATACATTGATAAGATCCTCCCTCAGTCTTCTCCTCCCCAGGCTGAAGAGGCCCAGCTCTCGCAGCCGTTCCTCATAGGGCGGATGCTCCAGCCCTCTGATCATCCTCGTAGCCCTACACTGGACTCTCTCCAGTAGCTCCATGTCTCTCTTGAACCCAGAACCGGACACAGTACTCGAGATGAGGCCTCCCCAGGGCTGAGTAGAGGGGTAGGATCACCTCCATACAGCCAGAGAGTTGACCATATATTTTATGATTCTAAGTAAATTGGGTGACAACATACTCAACAATGTTGTGCTTCTAGGTCTTTTACCAAAGTGTTCTGCCTGAAGCTTTTCTGTTACAGGATACCTCTTGAATAACTGTTCATCCAGAATGTTGTAGGAAAGTAGTGATTCTACATCCTTGTAGGAAGAATCATCCTGACAATTGTTAGATGTGTTCACTAACAGTCTGATACCGAGTGGGGGAGGTGATGCCAGTAGGTGCTGGGATAATTAGAAAGTTCAGCTGTGGAGGAATAGAACAAACCAGTTGGTTGTATATGCTATAGCAATTATTTTGGTGAGCGCAGAAGTTGAAAGTCTCATGTGAGCATGTGGTAATTCATCAAGAAGTGCAAAGGAGTTCTTACTGTGGCATGCTGACACTGGACCTTGAGTAATTTAAGTCTTATGTATAAAAGTTAAATTTTAGACCATGAATGAATTTGTATTCCAGAGCATTGGGTTAAAATTCCTAGAAATGCTGATGGCTGTGCACAAACCCCATTAGAAAGAGACCAATATTTTTTGTGATTGAAATGTTAGGGAGAAATGGCAAAAAAAAAAAGTGGACTTCATGTTAAAGGTGAAGATGATAAGGGTTTGTCAAAAGCCAGGTCAACAAAGAATGCAAGAGGATAAGAATGTGCAGCTTCTTGGAACTAGACTGATGTTGATACGTATGTCTATTTCTTCTAGATTGTACTCATGTTTGGCAAATGGCAGTGCAGATGAGTTCCAGCGAGGGGAGCAGCTCTTCCGGGTGAGGGCTGTCAAAGACCCTCTCCAGATAGGTAAGACACTGCAGCTCCCTGTCTCTAGCTATTTCAGACTCCCCAAACCATATCTACAGTGGGACTGCATTGGTGTAACCATGTCTCAGAACTAGCTTCTCTGACATCCTAGACTAAACTCCCTGCTGCGTGTATGCTTTGGAATTTCTTGAGCAAAATACTATTTTTTTTTTTCCCCAACCTCCATCAACTCAGCTGTACAACTGAGTAAAAAACAAAATTTGCAAATTTGATGCTTAATGTGATTTGAGCCTTCTGGAGAAAACTATATAGAATGCTTCTGTCTCCATAACATTTAAATTCTTCACTAATAAAGAGAATTTGGCTTCCTAGTGATCTGATAGAATTAATGCTTTGCCTGAAGTATGTGTTATATAAAGCAGAGGTGAAGGTTGCAAAGCTTAGTTGTTATTCTTATAGCAGAGCATTGTATTTATCATACAGTTACTACAAGAGTAATTGCGTAAGAGAAGAAGGGATTTCCTCCTCCTCTTCACTCATCTTGTTCTCTTTACTGTAATGGAAATTAATCTTACCTTAAACAAGAAAGTGGCATGAAACCCTTCAAGGTAAGGAAGAATATTGAACTGGCTGTTCCAGTGACAGATGTTAGATAGGAAGGAATTTGGTGAAGACTGATGTTTCAGGTGGACCATGTCAAGCTTCTGTGGATGTGTTGGGTTTTTCTATATGACAAGCAAGATCAAGGGAAAAATTTTGTGCAAAGTATAAGCTTCAGAATTAGGATGTCCATTGACATGTGGAACTAAGCCCAACTGTATAAGAATAATGGCAATGTAAAAAGTTGAACATTGTTGGGGAGAGATGTTCCTGTATTTACCTGTGATGAGGGAAAGAAACTTCTGTGGGTCTGTTCAGTTAGCAGTGCCAGGAACACCTTACTCTTGAGGAACAGTGGAATGAATAAATTCAGGTAAAGGACCTTTAACAAGGAAATTAAAGGGACTCGTGCTGTGAAGACTGTGGAAGAAGGAAAGGAGGAAGAGGTAGTCATTGAGACATGCAAATTGCAAGAGATTGAACTGTGTTCTGAACATGAGGTAAAGCATCCAAAAGGATTTTATCTAGTCCATTGCCTATGGTAGTAACACTAGCAGGAATTCTTGAGAATGGAGGTAAAGTCCTTTCTTGTACACGAAGTATATTGAGATGTCTGTGAGACCAGATGACGATTTTGGATCATCAGCAAAATTGAGCTAAGTAGGATCATGCCATCTGAGTGCATATATAAGCCCCTTGATGTCAGGGCTGAAATGCTGAGAGAAGCCTCTAAGGCATCTGCTGCACTTCGGGAAGGCAAACTTTTAAGAGAAACAAAATGAGTTAAAAGGAAACTGGCTGAAATTCAATAATTCCTGGGACACTAACAATAGAAAAGAACAAAGTATTTAACATACAGTCGTGAGGTTTTGGTCAAAACTTGTTCCAGTAATAAATTAAAAGGGCAAGGAGGAGGTATAGAGCAATGTAAGTGAACAAAGGCTAGTAATATTAGTGCAGTACCTATGCTTCAGGAAGAAGGAAGGGAACAGGAAAAAAAGAGGAGCTCATGAGTGACACCAGAAAAGAACTTCTCCAGGTCACATACAGCAACTGGACTGTGCGTTGTGATATTATAGTTAGTAGGACAAAGCTTGAAATGTGCTTTGTGCTCTTTTGTCTTGTTTCTCTTTGCAGGGCTGTATAAGATTACTCATTCATCTTTAAAAAAAAAAATCTTAGTCATCTTGTTCACATGCAAACCCATATCCATAGTGTCTGGACAGTAACACCTTTTCACATTCCATAGACCCATTTTTGTGTTCCACTGTACATACAAAAAGACTTGGCTTTTATAGACTTTTCCCTACACGTTCCCTTTGTATAGTCATCCACTTGCCTCCTACCATTGAAGTTGTTCTCTGATAGGTGTGTTGTAGTTGCTGATTTCAGACTTTTGACTATCTTATTCTATTTTTTTCTTCTTAGTAAATGAGGAAGGCAGCAGCACACCCAGTGTAGTTCTTGATTCTAGCTCTTGCATCTCCTTGAACAGTTTCTCCAACTTTCCTGCTTTTTAAACTTTCTCCCATCTTGCTTGAAACAAAACAAACCAAACAAAAAACCCCCAAACCTGTAGAATTGCCTTGCTTTACTTCCTGTCTAAGAGCCTTTATTCAGCTCTTGTTTTCCCCATTTCAGTTAGTTCTGGGAAAGCCAGAGAAAAAGTTTTTAAATCGTATGCAGAGGCATGTTTGTTATCACTGTTATGGGTGCAGCAGAACTATCTAGTATCAGTGAAGAAAGCTTGTATTGCAAATGTATTGCAGGAAGTATTTATAATAGAGGCAGTGTTAACTCATAGGTCACTTAAATATTTTTGTTCCAGTTGCTTACAGAGTGGCTTGTAATGTTTCAAATTTACGTGTTTCCATCTGAAATCATGGGGGCTAAGAGAATCTCAGCAAAGTGAATAAACAAATGTGAAATATCTCAATAAATGATTTTCATGATAAAATTCTCTTGCTTAGAAAACTGGCGTATGATTATGTTTGTGCACTTTTTCACCCCCGTAACCAGCTTTCTGTCCAGGCTGTGACTATTAATTTTGCAGAAGAGAGCTGTGAGAAGGAAGGTCACGGGCTGAAAATCAAGCTCTCTATTTTGTGGGACCTGATTTGGGATGCAGTTGATTATTTCCAGCTTTTCTGCTTGATCACACTATGTGTCTTAACTGAGTATCACAGCATGCTGCTACCCCTTCTTTACTACATGACAAAACCTGCTTCATGGGTGCAGCAGGTAACTCCTGGTGCTCTCTGTGAATTACCACCACATTGTACTATGCACGCTAGGCCTGGCACATTCTCTGATGTGCTGGTACTGCGTGCCTGGCGTATTTGTTCTGTGCACAAGTAGCAAGGGGAGTGTGACTCCTGGCAGAGCGTTTCCTCTGTCCTGCGGTCTGTTCTTGAGGTCTCCTGTGAGTAGAGCTTGCTGAGAACAGGCTACAGATCGTTTTTCTGGTAGGCTACGTGCAGCTGCAGAATGAATGCTGCTGGTACGTATGGGCAGTTGGTGTTTTGTAAAGTACATGGGAGTAGATTTGCTGGTGATTACTAGCAGGAGCTGGGAGCGAATGGGAGGGAAGCCCATTCTCGCAGTTTCTGTAAGGTGGCCAGGTCAATTAAGTATGCAGTAGACATGACTCTTGCATTCACGTTTAAGCAAGAGGGGAAGAGTTGTGACCTGTCAGAGTAGGTAATAGTTGCAGTTGCACTGTAAATGAGTACAATTTGGGGACCATTTCTTTAAAGCAGTAGTGTTGGGCTAAGCAGTCCAGAACAGTCCCCATTATTGTCACCTTTCCAATGTATGCAGCTTCACCTGTCTGTAAGCTGCATAGGGAAGTGGATTGTGATATTTATCCTGATAAAAATAGTCTTTAATCCAGATGTTTTCCCTGATACAGTTTCCTGTGCCATCCCACAGTTGCTCAGTACAGCAAGACTGATGGTGAAAGAGAATTGGGCAGGGCTGGTTGAATTAGCAGTGTCACAGGCAGAAGTCTTCATCACGCTACAGTGTGCATTCAAGCTTGTGATATGTTGTAAGGCAGCCCTTAAATATTTCTTCTCTTTGTCTTTTTAAAACCATTCTTTCCTTATTGCATTTAGTCAGTTAATTGTCTTCATGTGCAAATAAAAAAAAATATTCACGATAGGATCTTAATAATTGTGACCCATTCTTCTTTAACACCTTTAGAATACTGCTTTTTCTCAGTGAAATCGAGTTGCCGCAGTTACAGTTTGTGAAATGCTTAATTTGCTTTTGTGAAAATTAGGACATCTTGGCATTAGTCTGAGATGCCTCTAGTGTAACAGAAGGACTAGCTGAACTGTTTGGGTTGTATTATCCAAGTGTGGAGCATAAATTAGAACTGTAGCTAGTAATAAGCAGTGCAGCAATTTTGTGGTGAATGCCTTCTTTTGTTTTGATTCTGTTCCAATTGCTAAAATAGCTGAAGAATTTGGGTGGCATTATGTGTACTAATCAAAATAATCACCCACATCAAGAAGAGGATTTGAATGCTGGTGCACAGGAGAAATAAAAAGGTTAAACAAGGTAACAGCAAGTTTATATTGGAATAGGGATTATATTTTGAAAAAGAATTACTGCACATTGTTTTAAATGGGATTTAAAAGGTCATGTGTGCTACTGAACACTGTGGTTATTATAACCTCCAATATCATCATAAAACTTAGTAACCCGGATTTATAACTTACTTGCCCATGGTGATGAGGGAGAAACTGTTTCAAACATCTGTCCCAGACCTAAGGTAGATCATTGGACTGAATTCTGATTGTAGGTTTGATACCCTTTGTGCTTTTTATGTTGCATTAAAACTGAAATTGAATCTAGCGAAAAGGTTTTGAGATTGATATTCATTGCTACTGAAGAAAATTAACTGGTGATAGGGGCCGTAGAGGCAAGCGGAAAAATTTGTGCTCTTAATGGCCTTTTCCTGCTCCTTATGTTGTGCCTCTGCATAACTATTATTTGTAGAAGAAGCTGCATTATGAGTTCAACTAGCATGTACTGTACATGGGTTTACATGAAGCCAAGTCTCATTAAAGTTCTTTGTCATCCTGCACCTTGTGAGTTTCATAATTCATTTGTTTGAACACAGAGGAGTAGGCTGGATTCTTTTAAGTGCTGTTGCTGAAATGTCTTTTTCCCATTGAAAGACTGATTTTAATCTGAGCAAGAGTGTTTTTTGGTTTGTTTTTGTTTTCAAAGTACTTGGTTTATATTTTTTTCTTGCAAACTGGGGCTTCTGAAGCCACAAGGCGATGGTAAGAATTTATAAGAGCTACCTCTAGTTCACTGCAATATTGTGAAAGTTGATTGAGTTGAAAATAATTCTGAAAAAATCGTCTAACCTGTTCTTCTGCACTGTTGCCAGCTAATGAACATACAAGTCATGCCCAAAGTATGTATAGTCTAGCTGTGACCCCAGCCTGCAAAAGCCACGCCTTTCAGTGGTGGCTTAATCCATTCCTGCTTTACCTTGTTAAATATAAATTAATATATTAAATGCTTGTGTTTTTGAACTTAAAATATGTTATGTCTTTCTGCTAATGTGCTGTTTTAGCTGATAGAGAAGAGACAGATGCTGGAGATTCTAAACTAGTGGCCATTCCTGTGTGGACGTTGTTGCCAGGTTGCTACAAATATTATTGTTTTGCTGTTTACATTGCACATACATGAATTTCCATGCTAACTGAATATGTCCTGTCTCAGGCACCGGAACAGTAACTTCAGACTTTTGAATTTTGACAGGCTTCCATCTGAGTGCCACAGTGGTACCACCCCAGATGGTGCCACCCAAAGGTGCGTACAACGTGGCAGTGATGTTTGACCGATGCAGGATCACGTCATGCAGCTGCACCTGTGGAGCTGGGGCCAAGTGGTGTGCTCACGTCGTGGCTCTCTGTCTCTTCCGGATACACAACGTAGGCATTTGAATACAGTTTTACTCCTCCCTAGGCATCTTTCCCTCTGAGGCTGTCTGTCATTACAGCTTTACACATCCCTAGAGATGTTGCTCTTGGCATTCCTCTTTGGTTACAGATTGTGCAAGTGTGTGCTCACAGTTGCAGTCTGCAGTGTGAATTGACTGAGGCTCTAAGCTGCAGAATGCCCTTTGATAATGTGTGAATTGCTAAAAGTAGGTAAACAGTCATTATCCGTCCCTTCCTGTGCATTTAAATGCTAGAATTAGTCATTTCTCAGTTCTGCAAGGCGTAAAAGGTCACCAGTAGTTAGTCTTTTATTAAAGGTCTTTGTAAATATGGAATTTGAAAGCTCTTTCTTTAGTCTCTTTGATCATTCAGAGTGCAGAGGAAAAGTAATTTTGATCACTGTTGGTCTTTATGTTCACCTGACCATTTGTCATTTTGACTTGTGAATTTCAAACAAGTAGTTATCTGTATATTTTTATTTGGCTGTAGCATTCTCAGTGGCCTTGTGTACAGTGAAAATGTGTTCCCTATCCCAAGGATCTTCAAGTGAAAAAAGGTAGAATCCACAAGTGATATACAAGTTAAGCATTCAGTCTTGTGTGTGGTTTTATCTCATTAAGTCTTTGGAAAACTGTAATAAATATGTTTTAAGGAAGGATTAAGCCTGGAAGATGGAAAGGAACAGAATATTCTCTGCAGTCACACAACATTTTATAGCTAACAGAGCTATGATCAACTCCACGTTCCTAAATAAGTGCTAATTACCTGATGAAACTTGCCAATAGTTTGTCAGTAGCATTTCACAATAGACAACTGTAGTGGGCTTAAGTTGATAGTTGTGTGAAATCATCAGAATATCAGTATTTTTTTTTTTGTCCTTCATGGCAGTAGAATTGTTGAAGATTTAGGTTCTGCTCCGAAATGTTACGGAGAGTGAGACTGTGAAGCAAATTTTAATTCATAGTATATTGGCACCCAGAAAGTTTGGAACTTGTGTAAGATGATCATGCCTCCCCCTCCTACCCCCCCATCCTTTCTCTCATCTGAAAGATGACAGCAAAAAGATTTTCATGTTTGTGTATACCGATTGTGAACACCGGCAAATTACATTCTGAAGAATATAGCTCTATGTAGACAAATCAATATCAGAAGCATCTTTATCATCAAAGTGCTCTTGCTTGCTTCAAAGTTAAATTTTAAGTGGGTGCTGTTTGGACTATTTTTAGTCTGTATGGTGAAAAAAACATAGTTTTTATTATCTATGTTGTTCTGAGATATTAAATGAGATTGATTTTAAGATTGAAAAGAAAATGTTTAATGGGATAAATGAGGTGGTTGCGATTCTATGAAACAACCCCCCACCGAGCTACTTTTGCCAGAAGCTTAAAAAATAATGTCCTATTTAAGTGGTTTGTTTGTGAAATCTCTGCCAGTATTTGTGCAATTGCTAGCAACAACAGATCTTAAGCACAGCTGTTAAAGCAATTTCCTTGACAAGAAAGTCTTAAAAACAGTTTTTATAAAACCTAGACAGCTTATTTGCATCTTATCTGCATCATTCTGCTGTACATAATTGCAGAAAAAAATTGTGTCCATTGAGACCATGAATGTTGTGCCTTGCTGTAGCTGTTGTTCATGATGCTTGAATCATCCAGTAGACACAGCTTATGTCTGACCTGCTAATGCCAGCATTATGTCTCCTTTTTTCCTCAGGCATCTGCAGTATGCTTACGAGCACCTGTTTCTGAGTCCTTGTCTCGGCTACAAAGAGACCAGTTGCAAAAATTTGCTCAGTACCTAATCAGTGAACTTCCGCAACAGGTAAATGGGGACAATCAATAGGACCAGCCTGTTAAATTCTAGTATCTTTATCCTGGATGGCTTTGTTGCAAGATAATCAGTTATGCTATTTGATTAGGAGTTTACTGGCTTTCAGTTCTTTTCAAGTTTGCCATTCTATTATTTGACAATTGCCTGTTGCCAAGTAGAAGATGAGAAATGTTTTAAAAGGAGAGCAAACAGTGCTGGCTGTTAATATTAGCATAAATGTGTGTTTAGCTTGTGCATATGAAGATCAAACCGAAATAAATGTACAGTGGTCAAAAACAGATCAGAACAAAATGCTTTTTCTCTTTTGTGAGATTTTGTTATTTGAGAAGACTACCCAGGGGCTGTGCTGCATATGCCTTAGGTGGGCAGTCCCTAATGCACCCAGTCGGTGATCTTTTGTCTTCTCCCATGTACTTTCTTGGTGATTCCCAAGAATCATTTGGGTTATGAAAAACAATAGAGAAAAGAATTTTGTTGGTCAAAAGTAAAATCTTTCTTATTCCTCAAATACCTTTGTTTTTCAAGGTCAGGTCGCCTTCTATCATCTGGTCAAAATGCATGCATCAATTATACAAGCATATTGAAATGTCTGCGAAATGTTTACTTTAAAATTAAAAATATAAGGGCTTGGCAGCTTTTTATTCTGATTCAACCAAATGAGGCAGAGAAACACTGCCCTGCCTGAATACCTGGCACATTTCAGTACCGTGTGCACAATGTCTTGGGTAGAAGTTAGAATACTGTCAGCATTTGTCTATTGTTTATGTTGTGATAGTATGCTTGGGACATGAAGATATTCCATCTCTGGAACATCCTCTAAATTATCTCCAGAAATACTAATCTGCTTTAGGAGTCAATAATATGAAAATGATATTAAAAACTTTTCTTGTTGCTGAGAGTTCAGTAACAATAGCATATGCATCTTTCTGCAGGACATGAAAAGGCTTTTCTTTAAGGATTCAGAGCTTTATGCCACCTTGTTTGGTACTCTGTAAAGGAGAGTTTTGAAAGGCTACTAGCGGTGGTAGTTGTTTCCTGAATAGCATGTGAATTGTTTGCCTGATATGATGCTTCGTATATTTTGTATATTTTGTGTCTGCTCCTTTTTGAAGGGCTTGTTTCTCCTTCAGTTATCTGTACCAGCTGTGCACTCAGGAACATCTGGACGAATATATTACTTCTTGCCAGATAATCTGATGGGATGCTGCCCAACAGAAAAGTTTGGATTTTATTGGCAGATGCATCTCGGCCTGTGTAATATAATTCCCTTAAAAAAGGAAGGCATGCCCCAAACTCTTCCAACAGTCTCTGAGATTTCTGAATGGAGATGTTTTGATACCTTGGGTCTCTATTTTGACTACATGATGTAGAAACAGAGCGGGCTGCTCACATGATTTCATTTTATCCGTATTTCCAGCTGGTGAATTACATTATACTCAAGTAATACTGCTGAATTACTTTCAAATGTGAAGGGATGGTGGCCTCAGGAATGCAGCTAGATAAGAGGTGTTTTTCAAAATCTTTATGGAAAGTGTTTTGCATTTCTATGAAAATGTCAGTGACGTTGAGCAGCTGGAAGTACTTACCCAGTTCTTCTCCCAAGATTAATCTCCCTTTAGGAATCCAATTTTACTACTCCAGTTAGATATATGTGTCCTGACAAAAGTGCCCAAGGGAAAATCTCTGGAGGTCCCTGGTATTTCAACCTTAAGATGTGGCATTGCCTCATCCTAGGACTTTTCTGCTTTTTGGCCACTTAAAACATGTAGTAGTGAAAAAAGGTGCAAGAATAGCTTAATGCTGAGCTTGTCTCTTCAGGTGACTCAAATGCAAATTACGTCCTTCTAAAGTATTGTTTTTCTACACCTGTTTATGAGATGGATCCATATTATTTGCAAATATCTGTCTCAAGCTGTATTTAATATTGTTTGCTTTACAGTATGATTTTCAAATGCAGCTGCTGTGCAGAGAGAGGTGGGGGGGATATCAGATGTTATGTTGCTAGTCATTTAAATCCTGACTGTATCCCTAGCCTATTGTGAATGTAAATGCTAAAGAGTAAATAGATCTAAGGTTGCAGCCCAGGCTTAGTTTGAAAGTGAGGGGAAAAAAAAGAGCTTTTTGCTATTCATTTTCCTCCCCAAAAGACTTGAAAGATCAAAAGGCCAACTCGCTCTACTCAAGGTTTTGCAGTCAGGTGTGAGCCACCTTCGCTTGTGCTCTGAATTGCCAGAAGCTATGATTGCGTTAGTTTAGTGTTGAGCCTAAGTTAATATATGTACTGCCTCTCCACTATAAGCATAGTAAATCAACTAAAGTCTGCCTGCAGAATTATACATAGATGTAAATTTACTAGTTTTCTCCTCCATTCCCATGAACTTGCTTTTAGAGAAATGATTTAGGATCAAGAAACAAAAAACATTCAGAGTAAGTGCAGGAAAATGGTGACCTTGACGGCAGTCGCTTCATATCTCTGAAAACCAGCTGCAGTATCACGCTCTGCTGGCAGCTCCACCTCCTCAAGAAATGAGAAAGAAACTAATAACCTATGATGGTTTTATTTATTTCTTAGGGCGTGAATGTAGGAAGTAAGCTTTGCATAAAGGTTTGCTTTGAGAAAGAAGAGGAGAAAGTGGAGCAGCTAGTTCTGCTATTGTATTACCTCTAGCACCCTCTGCCGTCCTTTCTGAAAACATGGATGAAGAAGGAAATTTCTAGGAAAAGAAATCGTAAAAGTAACGAGGTGTGTGTATACACACACACACACGCACGCACGCACACAGATAAGTAGGCATATAGATATATGCATGTCTTATATAAACATACTTACATATACATATGTATAAATACATAAGCAATATTTAATACTTGAAAATCCAGGTGGGTCTTTGGCTAGATACAGCAGGACAAGAGATACTGTGTATGTTGAATGTTTCCTTCACATTTGCAGATTCTTCCAACTGCTCAGCGCTTGCTGGATGAGTTGTTATCTTCTCAGTCTACTGCCATCAACACAGTGTGTGGAGCCCCAGGTAACGTTGTTGTATCTTATTTCAATAATTTGTGTCAAAAATAGGATGCAGATATTTTTCTGTTGCTTTGAGTTTCTGAACTGACGAATCACTATATATCTAGGATTGCAAGTGGAGGTCAAGGAAAGGGGGCAAGTACAGATATTTATGTTTATATATGAAGCAGCTACAGGAAATTGCTAGTGTGGTGGACTTGTCAGGGTGTGTGGAGAGAAAGGGAACGTTGAGCACTGCACCGTTTCTAAATTTCAGAAGATTTTTCTACTGAAGTTGATCTTAACCTATTGTAGTGCTGCATTTCCCTCTTGGTGAAGATTTTTTTCCTAATGACCAGTATGAGTCTTTCACTATGACTGTTGGCCTTTGTTTTATCGTCTTCCACTACTGAAAAGAGTTTGGCTCTGCTGTGTTTGTGACAGATAAAGGATTTTTTTAGATTACCCTTCACCCTCTTCTTGTTAGACAAAATGATCCCAGCTTTCTCAACCTTTCTTCATAGGTTGTGTGCTCTGTGCTAACTGTCTTGATAGCTCTCAGCTGAGTCTTCTCTAGTTTCTCATTATTGTTTTTGAGGCCAAACTAGGGGACCCATTACTGGATACAATATTCCAGGTGCAGCCTTACTAATATCAAATAGAGGGGGGTAAAATAACTTCCTTACATCTGGTAGCTCTGCTTTTCCTAATATAGCCCAGTGTGCAGCTTGATTTATTTGTGATGAAAGTGTGTCATTAATTTGTATTCCACTTGACATTCACCATAATTTCCAAGCCCTTTCAGCCACCCAGCCATTTGCTTTTCAATCCGTTTTCAACCTGCATGGAGTTTTCTGCCTCAGGTACAGAAGTTTTCATTTTTCCTTGCTGAACTTCATGAGGTTTCTGTTGGCACAATCCTGGTTGTAGCTCTGCCATTCAGCATGGCAACTTCACCTCCCAGTTTAGTGTTCTCAGTGGTTAAGGTGATGCCAGAATAGTATTTTGAAATTGTGAGCAGTTCTGCAACTGGTGAAATAAGCTGAGTGATATTGTTTATATGCTCCCTTTAATCTTTGTGGTGGGACACACAGAGAACATCTCTTCAAAACCTCTGAACTGTATATGTGTTCTTTTGTTCAGATCCCACTGCTGGACCCTCTGCATCAGATCAAAGCACTTGGTACTTAGATGAGTCTACTCTGAGTGACAACATAAAGAAAACTCTTCATAAATTCTGTGGACCCTCTCCTGTTGTTTTCAGGTAAAGTTTTTCCCATTCAAGGGAAAATGTAATATTCACATAATCTGTAAGCTCTTTCTTTTAACCTTGATAGTATGTACCCTTATGTGATGCCATGGAGTGAAGGATGCTTGGTTTTGATGTCAGTCTTCCAGACTAGTTTTGCATACTTTGTCCAATGCTATTTTGGTAGAGCATGCTGTGTATTTGTGCAATACTTTACTTGTGTGATGTTCTCAGGCTTCAGCTATTTATCCTCTCTTCTGTTCTGTGTGGTTGTCCCATTCAGCGCACACATATACTTCTGGATGTAGCCTATACCCGTGGGAGTTTGTGTGGCTGTGCTTGAGTTCGTTTTTCCTCATCCCTGCACCTCTCTTTTATATGCAGTGATGTGAATTCAATGTATCTCTCTTCCACGGAGCCACCAGCTGCTGCTGAGTGGGCCTGTCTCCTGCGTCCTCTGCGAGGAAGGGAGCCCGAGGGAATCTGGAACCTGCTTTCCATTGTGCGGGAGATGTTTAAGAGGCGGGATAGCAATGCAGCTCCTTTGCTGGAGATTTTGACTGACCAGTGTCTCAACTATGAGCAGGTAATTGAACCTCCCTGCTGTGAGGAAAAAAGAACGACTTCTGTTAGTCAGATTGATCCCATGTGCCTTTAAATTCACGGCTGAGTTTGTTTGTTTATTTTAACAATCTAAGTGCATTACAGACCTATGCCACCTTACACCAAAATTATCTTATAGTTTTCTCTTGTGCTGATTCAGAGATGCCCCAGCAATGCTACAACCCAAAAATACCCAACCATTTTAACATTTGTGTATGAGTTTGAATTCTTTTTTTTTTAAGCAAACCTGTTTTAGCTTCTGCCCAGGCAAGGAGGTTCATCACAATAATTTTTCCAAAACAAAGTACACCAATTATGAGCTGTCATTTTGGCAGGTGATGAGTGATAGAATCTCAGAGACTGATTATTTTTATAGAAAGTGTCTTTTGGTAGGTTTGAGTTGTAATCTGTCGGATCAATTTTTGATTCTTGTTATGGAAAAGTTTTCCTTTGATAGTTCAGGACACTGATCTCTCTCCATAATAAGACGCAGTGAGAGTTTCTTTATTACCCTGTTGTATATCTCAGTTTTGAGCAGAGGAAAAGAAATGCTTCACTTATCACATTTGTTCACTTTTTTCTCCAAACGTTAAGGCTTCTAGTAAACAAATCTGCTGTTTTTTTTTTTTTTTTTTTTTCCCTGTGGGGGCATATGCTTTCTGTGAATGAAACAAATTTTGCGACCCTTGGTTCTCACAAACTAGTACTGTTCTATCTCTCAGTTATTTTGGAGTGAAATGAAAATACAGTACTAGCTACCTGTTAAATATTTACACAGTTGTGGTATGCAGATTCGGTAGCCTTGTGGTTAAAAGGTTAAGTGAGAGCAAGTGATGAGATGGTAGCCAGAACACAGCTCTATTGAACATCCTTTCTCCTGCAGATAACTGGCTGGTGGTACAGTGTGCGAACATCTGCCTCACACAGCAGTGCCAGTGGGCACACGGGCCGCAGCAATGGCCAGTCGGAAGTAGCTGCTCATGCCTGTGCGAGTATGTGTGACGAGATGGTGGTTCTTTGGAGGCTGGCTGTCCTTGACCCAACTATTAGTCCACAAAGGTGAGCACTAGAGTTGGGTAATTATAATGGGTGTGGAGTGTGGAGACTTCTTAAACAGTTGGGCTCTGATCTCTCATTTATTTCTTTGATATACAAGCACACTCAAGAAGTTTTGTCCTGTAGATGGCCTGTGATAATATCATCACCTCATTAAGCAAACTGTTTAACTGTTTAGTCCTTCTGGCCTATGTGCTATGTAAGGTTTAAGAGAACTATAATTGCTTTCAACTTTAACTGATATTGTCACTTACTTTTAGCAACATCTTGTAGTGTGAATAGTTAGCTTTTTTCTGAGAGAAAGCAACTGATTTTTCTCCCTATAATGTATGAGCATAATTCTACATTTCAGCATCCCAGTGGAGGACATTTTCTGTGGATGGTAATACAGGTTACCAATAATTTTAATGCTTTTAAAAACTTGAGCCATTCAGCAATTTACTGATTTTTGTTTAGCCCTGTTATTTGCTGTTGCCTGTTTCAAGATGAACCATTTCTTGTTTCCTGTGCTCTTAGGGAGCTTAATCTCTGCAAAGTATTCCCAAGTAATATCACAGGTATGTGTTTTCAGTACCTGAGGAAAAATTCTGAGGCTTCTGTAGGTTTCTATACCATATTGTGCCTTGGTAAATCACCACCACTTTATTTAACATAAATTGAATAGCATTTCAGGTACTGAGGGCTCATGTTAAATGTTGTGCTTGACATTGCAATTTTTTATCTGTCTAATCTACAAAGTGTAGTGTGCAAATTGTACTGTATTAATTTAATGTGCTATAAATGGCCAGAAATTTTTTTTCAGAACAAAGAAAGGGTGTTTTTTCAGTATAGTTGCATGTTAATAATATTTGCTTTCTGTGAAAAATAAAAATGTTGCTACATAACATTGATACAATTCTATATCTTTGTAAGATACATCAGGAACACTAAAATGGATGCCAGTTTCTGTCTTCTGCAGCTTACAGTATGAAGTAGCTAAACATAGATGATGAAAACAAATTGAAGATGCTATGAAACTGGGAATGAAGCTTAAAATAAACACAAACATCAATCATGTCACATAGAGAAACCATAAAAGCTTTTTGACTTTTAATAAAGTATGAAGTTGTGTTGTGTATTCACATTCCAGTTGTCTGATGCACTTCAAATGTGCTCAAAGCTCCTACTTAAACTCATGCATAATTCAAATGCTCCTGCTTGATTTCCTGTTCTCTTAGAGTTTGAATAGTCAGCAGGAAGAAACCTCTTTCTGTCCATTCTCACTACTCTCCCCAGTGAGCCATAAGGAAACTTGCTGTCTCATTCGTAATTCATTGCAGATTTTCACCTTCATGTTATCTTTTCTCAGTAGTTCCCCCTCCTCCTTTTTCCTTCAGAAAATCCGCTCCTTGACTAAGCCCTGCCAGTCTGCCCCTTGTTAACTGGTTTCTTTAATGGTCAAATAGAAGGAGTACATTCTTTTGAGCTCACTTTGTCCCTTTGCACCTAAGCTCAGCCACCCCGTTTTGGTTTATTTCCCTGTCCTTTTAATAGGAAATCTGCGGATTCAAGTGTTGGGCTTGTACCCCAGATCCCTGAAATCTGTGGCAGAAATAAGATGGCAGTTGACTTAGATACTTGGTGCAGTGTCTAAAGATGTCTTTTCCTCTTCTTGAACTAGATCAACTAAACATGTAGTCCATTCAAACCATCTCACTTGTATACTTAGAGTCTAAGCGAGGTTTGGAGCTGGGGAACGCAGAAATGCTTTGCTCATCCCCTGGTAATATAGGGCAGGGGACTAACTGCTGTAATAGTTATATGTAATCCTACCAGCTCCTCAGATTTCTTTGAACATCAATTACGTTTTTTTCTTGCTTGTTCTGTGCCTGAGGGTTGCAAGAGTTTAGTTTTCTGAGGATAGCCTGCTACAGCCTAAATCAAATCGTTGTGCCTCTAGAAAGGCATATTTGAGTAAAACATAAGAACCCAAGAGGTAAATCAGGTGATCCTTTCTGGCAGTGTGCTTCCATGCAAGGGGCTGTTTAGATTGCACTTTTGAAAGCCTTGGTTGAATTTGTTCACAGTGCTCTTTCCCCTCTTTGTTTTATGAATGATTCTGGCCCCTGGGGAGGAGCAATCTGAGACTGCTAAGGCACCTATAATGCAATGCCTTATTTGAGGTTCTTAACAGAGTAGACAGTACTTCATTTTTAACCTTCCTGTTTGCAGCATGCTTTTGTGTTGGTGCTGATGTTGTTTCTATATTGTAGGCTTGTCTAGGACTTGGTCATTAATATACCTGTTTCTTTTTCTAGACTTACCTTTCTCACTAATGCTATGTATACTTATTTTAGCAGAACAGTTTTATGACTAAGAGGAGGAGGTATTCTGTGAATTAGTTTTGTTGCTGATGTATTTCGTCTGCTTTCTAACCTGTCCTCTCATTTCTTCCCTTAGGCGCAGGGACCTTTGCTCACAGCTCAGACAGTGGCAGCTGAAAGTCATAGATAATGTCAAGAGGGGTCAGCACAAGAAATCACTGGAGAAGCTCTTCCAGGGTTTTAAGCCAGCTGTGGAAGCCTGTTACTTCAACTGGGAAGAGGCTTATCCTATTCCTGGGATCACATACAGCAGCACTGACAAGAAGAACTCATTCTGTTGGGTGAAGGCCATTCAGCAGAGAAGTTGCCGGTTGCAGTGTGCAGAAACTGCCTCTGAGACTGGTAGAACCCATGGACAGGAGCCTGGCGGACCGTGCCTGCAGCCTGGGGACAGGCCACGTCCTTCTCCCCAGGAGCCAGCAGTACGTCCAAAGGAGCTCACTGGAAAGCGGAAAGTTGTCTCTGAAACACCGCAGAGGGTTCTGAGACGACTTTCGGCGGAAGGTGATAAAACTGTATATAAGACTGGAGTGGGCAAAACCAAGTTGCCAGTGAGCAAAGGCTTGACCAGTAAACATAGTGGGAAACGCCGCATGAGCAGCGAAGACAGCTCTCTGGAGCCGGACTTGGCAGAGATGAGCCTGGATGACAGCAGCTTGGCTCTGGGGGCAGAAGCCAGCAACACATTTAGTTTTACAGAAAGCCCACTGAGCAGGAGCTACAGGGACACCTTTGAAGAGGATGGTGGGGTGTATTTTTCTGAGGGACCTGAGCCCAGTGTCAGGAGCAGTTCCACGGCCAAGAAATCATCTAAGGATCCTGTGGGAGAAATGGGTAGTGGCGATGACGACCTGCCTTCTGCAGATGAGAACAGCGGTGGTGTGAGCCTGAAGCCAGAAGAAGTGGGGGAGAACGGTGCAGCAGGGGGAGGGGATGAGGGAGAAGAAGAAGACGATTACCAGGTATACTATCTGAATCCACAGGAGGTAGCCAAGGAAGATGATGACAAAGCTGAAGGAGGAAATGAAGAGGAGCAGGATATATTTGCTGGTATAAAGCCTCTGGAGCAGGAGAACCGGATGGAGGTGAGTGGATCTAGTTCAGAACACTGTTGGGCGGTTTTCTTTATGTATTGTACACGTCACTATCTCACTGCCCTCTCAGCTGGCACAGTTAACCTCGCATGTTTTTAAGTCAAGTGCTTAACTATAATGTCGTCATAACCCATTGTATCATAACATATCTACAGTCTTAATGTAGTGATATCACACTTCTGCGTCCCGCATGCTTGACCCTCTATTGCTCTGCTCCCTTCAAGTGTGTCCTAGTTTTGGCTCATACCATCTCAGATTCCAGGATTTACGAATGTATAAGATTGTAGGTAAAACAGTGTCTGCTTTTTCCCTCGCCTTGCTCTTGGAAATGGAAAAATTGACTAAAAAAAAAAAAAAAAAAAAAAAAAAAAAAAAAGAAACAGAAAAAAAATGCCCAGCGGGAGAAATTTAAATCCAGCCACATAAACAGAAATTCTCTGGAAAACAAGACACAGTCTAAATATGCTGTGACACATTCCTGTAAAAACTTCAAAACATGTTTAGGGTTTGCACCTATATAAGCAAGAAGCTGATCTGGGTATGCATGGAAACGGTTACAGTAACTCAGCTTTGATTTTAGTTTATCTTTGAGTAATTATCTGATTATAGCACCTGGAGGGAGGAGAGGACTTAATCATGGAAGATAAGGGTTTTTAGAGGAGTACTTAGAGGGATGATGAAGGCCCAGGCAAGGAGGATTCTCTGAGAAGACCTGCTACTGAGGTTAATTGTGAATTGTGTTTTACAGAGGCTTTGCGACAAGTGCTTTGACCTCCAGACTGGGGGAATGTGGTTCAAATGTGACCATCTGTTCTTTGTTGCAGATCCTGTTTGCCTGTGCAGAGGCCTTGTATGCACATGGATACAGTAATGAAGCATGTCGCTTAACTGTAGAGCTGGCCAGGGACCTATTGGCCAACCCTCCAGATCTCAAAGTGGAACAGCCACCAACTAAGGTAGAGAGAGAGCTTGTCTAATATCGCAGGTTAGAGATTAGAAGGAATATGTAGGGTGAGTGCAATAGCATTCCCAGGCATTTCTCATTTACTGTGATGCAGATGCAGAACTTGATATTCTCTTTGGATTGGACTTCTCAGGTGTCACTGATGTGCCCAGTTACTGGGGGAAGAAGGAGGAGGGAATAGAAGGGAGAAAATAATAAGCCATTCAACTGGACTTGGCGCTTTTAGAAACTAAGTTTTATTAAAAAATTTTCCCTTTTCCATTTGCGTCAGAGAGAAGCTTGGTTTGGCTGTTAAAAGCTGCAGGAAGCAGCTTCTTTAGAAATACATTTAAAATCTGGTTGAACAAAACATCCTATTTAGCCTCAACTTCGAAGGGTATTTTTGTTTAAAAGGTACCTTCTGCTCTGTGCTATAATATTATACATCAACCACAAAGAAGTCTTGATTTTTATGCAACTTTGTGCATATGTGACCTACCTATTTTTTATGATTTTTCCCAAACTCCTAGTCTCCTCTTTTAAAATATGTGCCACTGGAAATGTTAGAAGCTTCACTATTTTGGGATAGAGAGCTGGGAAGGGAAGAAATAAGCATAAGCTTCCAGAAAATCACTTGTAGTGGCACTAAGCAGTGTTTGCTGTATGGAAGGGTTCCCTGCCCTTGGAAGGGACAGGCGTGCAACATCTGCCTGCGCAGCACCAATCCAACAGTGAACATATGTCTTACCAACAAGCCATATCTTCCCCTGTGCTGTGCTGGAAAGAGATAGGGAAAGGAGCAATGGTTATCTGTAACCGCTGGGATTTGGAATTCTTCAGCAAAGGGAATGAAGTAAAGTAAGTTTGTTCTTATCTTCCTTATCTTTCTGAAAGGGTGGAAGGCCAGGCATCAAATCAATCAGGAGAGCTAGAATGAACCTGCTTCTAGACAAATGGGCCAGTCCTTGTCTTGCTGCATGGGTGCAGACAGTTATTGTTCATACTGTCAGAGCTGAGGTGCATTCCTTTTCTAAAATGTCCTACTATAATCTTCTTCTCGAACAGGGCAAAAAAAACAAGGTATCAACCAGTAAGCAGACTTGGATGGCAACCAACACCTTGTCCAAAGCTGCTTTCCTACTGACCGTATTGAGTGAGCGGCTAGAGTACCACAATCTGGCCTTCCGGATAGGAATGTTTGCCCTGGAGCTACAGAGACCACCTGCCTCTACCAAGGCCCTGGAGGTATGAAGCATTTCAGAAAGATGGTATCCATAAGTGACATTGTGCTACTTGACTGCTTATGCTCATGTATTTCCCATTTTAGCTTGTGAAGTTTGGTCATGCTTTTATACTATAAGTTTCCTTAAAACTAGTTGCATTTGAACTAACTGGGTTGTGTGCGTGTTCCAAGCACACATTGATCTTCCTGGAACTTCATTGGAAAGATCACTTCATCTGAGGTCATCTTCACTGAAAGGAAGCTCAGGCCTTATCTGCCAACAGGTGTTTGCTTTCACATGAATCTGTGAACTTAAAAAATGTTTAAGTGAGGGCCACCTCCTTTGTGCACATTTTTTCATTTGCAACAGCTTACTTCATATTATCTTAAATATGTTTTTAGATTGCTTAGCTAATCTGGGGGGAGGGGGAGGCTGTTTGTAAACTGAATTGTCCATATTTGCACTGCTTAAATGGTTTTAAATGGTTTGAAATTTATTCCTTTGGGTGAACTAGTACAATTGTTTCATATTGGAAAACTGTTGTTCTTGCTGATATTTCATTTGTTGGTATACGAACATATGTATAGTTGCAGGCATGCAGTGGACACTGCCTAATGACTACTAGGCTTCCTTATTTAGAAAAAAAGTGGCCAATTAACACCTTGTCTGTGAGCTGCAGCGGTCTTTCTTGGTCTTTCTTTTGAGTGCAGGGTTGTGCAGATTCTGGAAATGTGTATTGTTGCTAGGAATTCACCAAGTACACTTGTTGTTTGGATTATCTGTACTTACTAGGGTCTGATAAGATTAAGTAAGAGCTTGGCAGTCACCAGCTGCCTAAGGTGTTGAGGTGAAAGCAGTCACCTTCACTTGGTAAAATGCAGAGAATGCAGGAAAGGCACAGAGTTGTGAATATAATGATCTCTATTGTGGTGGCATGTTTGTTGCCACGCCATGCCCATTCATCTACTAGTCAGTTCCTCTTGGTTCAGGCTGATGCATTACTTAATGTAGTATACTTTTTCCTACAATTAGGAGTGATCTCCTTTTCCAGTGACCTGTCCAACCAAACACTTCTTCTAATGTTCTAATGAAGGCTGAAGTTTTTTCTCTGTGCATAGTTTCAGAAAAATAATTTGAGTTAAAAAGAAGTTGTGTGTAAATATGAAGCAAGACTTCTGTTAGATTTGCATGTCTATATTCAGCGTGGAGGGAGTGGTAAGGGTGGCTTTTGTTCTAAGGAATGCTGTCATCTAAGAAATCAAGAAAACCTATTGCTATACTTCAACATCTGTGTAGGGAGAAATGGTCAGCTGTGCACAGGGCCTATGCTGATGGCTGCTTTTTCTGTTTCTTCCTGGACACTGCTAGGTGAAGCTGGCATATCAGGAGTCTGAGATTGTAGCTCTCTTGAAGAAGATTCCCTTGGGCACTAATGAGATGAATACTATTCGAGGAAGAGCCGAAGAACTGCGAGAAGGGACCTTATGTGATTATCGTCCTGTCCTGCCTCTCATGCTGGCTAGCTTTATTTTTGATGTCCTGTGCACTCCAGGTACAGTCTGTATTGGCTTGCATGTGCATACAGCATGTTCTAAGATTCCAGATCTTCAGAGAGTTTCAGAAAGGAACTGTCTTCTGTGTGAGAACAGCCTAAGCTTGATCTTTCCACACTGTTACTTGCTTTTTCATCCACGTAGCTCTAGAGATATTTTTTATCTCAGTGGAATTAGCTCTGCTTCTGCTTATGTTTGAAAACAATTGCAAACTTACCATACTTCAGCACTATTGGTGTGTTTGCAAAATAGTTATAAATGATTGACTCTTCCTTCCTTATGCTGGCTAATATAAACCTAGTATTTAAGGAAGAGCCCAAAAACGTAGGATTAGAAGACTTGCTTGATAGTATGCCTCCCTGGTTTTGGAGCCTTTTGAGTTCAGAGAGAGAAGGCGAAGAAGACCAAGAACAGAGCTGTGGTCTTGAAACTGATATGAGGACTGGGAATTAGACCACAGGAAGCTCTACAAACTCAAAAAGCTGCCAGAAATGCCTTTTGCCCTGAGATTGTGGTTTTGAAAGCTAAGCGCTAATTCTCCTGTCTTCTTTCAGTGGTTTCTCCTACAGGCTCTAGACCCCCAAGCCGTAATTGGAATAATGAAATGCCTGGAGATGAAGAGCTTGGTTTTGAAGCAGCTGTTGCTGCTCTTGGTAAGACTCTTTATTGTAAGCAAAAGCTTTCCTCGTCCATTTTCCGCATCCTGCTGCGTTTTGCTGGTGAGAGTTGATGGATGGTTTCAGTCTGGCAGAATTAAAAGCATTTGTATGGATTGTCAGTACTGTATGCGGAAGTGTCCAACATGCCAGGTTTGAGGTGCCTTTGCAAAGACAGGAGTAATGCAAGGGGGGATATGGGCCAGGAACTGAATGTTAAAGTCATAAATTGCATTTTAGCCATTCTTCTTGTTTGCTGAGATGGACAGTTTCAGAGAACAGAAGGTGGTCATCAGAAGAGTTTCGACAATGGTAGTTAAAGACTAGCAGAAGCGCTCGCAGGTGTTGCTGTATACTTCAGGATCTTGGTGCACTACTGGATTACTGCCTCTTTTATCAGTTTCAGCAACAAAGCAGTGGTTATATATATTACTGTTATATACTCTTGACAGTATGTGTATGCCTGTTTTAGAGCAGCACATGAAAAGGAAGAGTAGAATGGATTAAACAAGACCTATCCTCTGTTGCCTTATCTCTGAAAGGAGGAAGATGAGTTCTTCATGGCATGGGAATGCTTGCTTGTAGCATCTGCAGAAACTGGAAAAGTTTGTTTCAAGATGGAGTTCTGGGCTGGTCTGGACTCTTGAGGCATCTCTGGTTGCTCTGACAGTCGTAGCAAGCTTAGTATTTTGGAACAGACAACAGTTCCTGTTTACTCAACAGCTGTTTCTGAAGTGAACAGAAAAATAGGGAAATTCTTCTTTCACTTATGACAGTGAGGTGAATAAAACAGTCCGAGGTATAGGTAATGCTCAGGATGTTGTGTAAGCCCCTTGAGCTCACCTTTTCTTTCCATCTTTCTCTTTTCTGGCTTGCAGGCATGAAGACAACTGTAAGTGAAGCAGAACATCCTCTGTTGTGTGAAGGCACCCGAAGGGAGAAGGGGGATCTGGCATTAGCTCTGATGATTACTTACAAGGATGATCAGTCTAAGCTGAAGAAGGTGAGTATCTCTTTAAAAGCAGAAAAGGTGATGCAAAGTTTGGGTTTTGACAGATTTCACAGTTTTGCCAGTGTGTATAAGTTGCTGTGTCATGTACTGCTTGCTGATTTACAAGCCATGTTGTAGCGCTTATATTCCCCCACTGCTTATATTCCCCCACTGATGCAAAGTCTGACTGCATAGTGTTCGTTGCTCTGGCACGCTTTCCATATAGGTTTCTTAAGCACCACTTTGGAAGTGCATTCTCACTTAATTTCATGCTTTTGTTTACCTGCTGAAACAAGTCCTTTGTCCCAGGGGTTTTTGGTGTGCATTTTGCGTGTGGTCTGGGCATTGATTTAGTTTTGGTGCAGGAATGTTGCATGCAGAACGATGTAACTAGCAAAGCCTTTGTCTCTTAATCTCTCTCACCTCTTCTATATACCATTTCAATCCACCTATCTCTTAACTGTCCGTGTGAGAGAGGGAGTACAACTCTGCCCCACTCCTTCCCCAGTATGAAAAACTGCTAAAGCTTCAGGCAGGTTTTATTATATTTTATGTTCAGAAACAGTTCTACCCAGCAAGAGTTTATTTCTGACTTGTACAAGAGAAGCTCTTTTACTACACTTTTCTCTGCTACAGAGATTAATAACAAACACCTGCAGCATCAGCTGTCTACAGATAAATCCTGTCACACTTGTAGTGTTCATTTCATGTGCAGAATGAACAGCAGAAATGAACAAACCCATAAAATGTGTTAATACGTTGTTCTTCAATTATGTAATAAACAGGGATGAGAAACTGTTATTGTAGTCTACTAGAAATCAATTTCTCTAGTGTCTGAGAGTCTCAAAAGGCTTTACCAGTTTCTCAGTAATTGTAATTTTTAGATAGGGAGCAAATAATTGCAGGGACTTAAGCAAGAACATCTAATGACTGGCAGAACTAAACAGCCTTACTCTGTGCTTGATGTAGCAGAATTGCTTTTGTATTGTATGTGTTGGATGCCTTCCATGGGAAGCCAGTGGGTTTTTGAACTAAAAATGAGGCTGTTACTGAGTACAAATGAATCTATGCTTTCCCAGTAATGCAGACCACAAGGCTCTCAACTGTGCATGACTGATCTTCAGCACAAGGAGATGCCTACTCTCTCTAAAAGGGAGGCAAATATTTTCTTTATTATCCAACCAAATGGAATTTATTTTCCATAAGGAAGCTGACTTGATACTTTTCTCTCTCCCTCTTTCTCTGTGTGATGCCTGTTTTCTCACTCTCCTACTAAGTTCTATTTTTTTCCTTGCTGTTAAAGATTTTAGACAAATTGCTAGACAGAGAGAGTCAAACACACAAACCACAGACTCTGAGTTCCTTCTACTCATCGAGCAAGCCTACAGTAGCAAATCAGAAATCTCCTTCCAAACACGCTGCCCAGTCCACTGCAGCTATCCAGCAGCTTCCAGGGACTTCTGTCACTCAGCAAGCCAGTGTAAGCACTGCAGTCCAGAGCAGTCCCGAGAACTTCGTGGAGAAGAGCGCACAGGGTAAGAGGTTCTTTGGAAGGGCTACGTTGTAACCCTTTGGTTATCAGTGCAAAGAGGAAACTAAGCTCTTGTCTGCCTTGGGAAGTGGTTGAAAGTGATTGGTATTATTAGCATCTGGCTGCTTGACAGTTCCTAGAACGTCATTCTCCCATTACCTGCTTGGCTGGATCTATTTTTGCTGACCTTTTTGCATAGGTATTCAAACTACTTTTGAGTCTATTCTATGTTGGGTCAATTGTTAACTATTTTTTGGTATACATAAAACAGCAGTGACTGCATCTTTTAGCTTTGTACAACAGCATTCCAAAAAGTAACCAAGTCAGATGCCTTCCTTTGAGAATAGTAACTATGATGGCTGAAAGGCATCCATGATAAATGGGGTATATTTTCCTTCAAGATATGTCCCTGCTTCAATGGTAAGCATCACATACAACAGCATCTGGTGAAAGGCAGATAATCTCTTAACTCTTCCCAAAGATGTTAGTAATAGTTTAGGATTAGCACAATAAGGTCAAGGTTGCTGGAGCACTGTTATTCTAAAACTTTGTCCGTAGTTGAAACACACCTTCCAAAGCTTGAGTTGTTAAGCTTACATGTTCTTGACCTGATGCCTGATGATATGTTGAATACTGAAAGAGAGCAGATACAATTTTGCTTCTGAGTAGCACTTACGTTTTAAAGAATCTATGTCTTTTAATATTTATACTTTTAAACTGGCACATCTGGTTTTAAAGGTACGGAAAGTAATGTTTACCTTGACACTGTCCTCTTTATGCAGAGAGCTCTCAGAGGTCCCCCTGTGAGCCTGCAGGGGAGTCCACTGTCTTGAAACAAGAAGGAAAGGTCCCCAGTCGTCTGGCCCTTGGCAACCGAGGTGGATACAATGGGAGATGCTGGGGTTCTCCTGTCAGGCAGAAGAAGAAGCACACAGGTAGGAACTGCTTAGTTAATACAGCCTATAGCACTGTGCTAGCCACCCTGCTGGGGTTTCAGTAATTCACCTTCTCTTTTATTCTACCTGTCAGTCTTTCCTTTATTACAGAAGCATTTGATTGCTTCTGACGTCTTTGGCCTGAAGAAATAAGCTTTGCTCCATAGATTTCCTCCTTGCTTTGTACTCATACAATATACAGAACTTGACCTTGTATGAATTTTTGCTTCTTGCTGTTATACTCTGCTGTAAAGCTTGGCAGACAGATTGAGGGGTTGGGATGGTGTGAAGAGGGAAATAAAGATACTTACTGCTTGGATACTTCTGTTTTTTAATCAGAGAACTGCAAAATGACTGCGATATCTGTGGCCAGACTGGCTAATTTCAGCTTTTGTACTCTGCGAAGAAGTTAAATGCCTGCTAGCTGTTAGTCTGACTGTCACTGTCATGACTATCCTTACACAGAACTGTAGGAGACCTGGCTAGGCGCTTGCCTGCTGACATTGCTGTGTTGGTTTTGATGTTGTAGGCATGGCTAGTATTGACAGCAGCGCTCCTGAAACCACCTCTGACAGTTCTCCAACGCTCAGTCGGCGGCCGCTACGTGGAGGATGGACAACAACATCCTGGGGCAGAGGACAGGACAGTGACAGTATCAGCAGTTCTTCAAGTGATTCTCTGGGCTCTTCCTCCTCCAGTGGCAGTAGGAGAGCCAGTGGGGGAGCCCGTGCAAAGACTGTGGAAGTTGGCAGGTAATGAATAATACCGATGCACAGAGGCAACCTCTAGGCATGATACGAGGGGCGTAGCATTGTGTACACCAGGAAGTACTTCCTTAGGAGAGCTTGTTTTGTTTCCTCTGGATCCTAAAGGCAGAAACTCTGCATCCCAGCTAGTGAACTTGGGGTACCTGATGCTGTCTGAAAGGTTTCTCTATCTTCTTTTAGGTATAAAGGCAGGCGACTGGAGAGCCATGCTCCTCATGTCCCAAACCAGCCCTCAGAGGCAGCTGCTCACTTCTACTTTGAATTGGCCAAGACAGTCCTTATCAAAGCAGGTGGAAATAGCAGCACCTCCATCTTCACCCATCCTTCCTCTAGTGGTGGGCACCAGGGACCACACCGCAACCTTCACCTCTGCGCCTTCGAGATCGGGCTCTATGCACTAGGGCTGCACAACTTTGTGTCCCCCAACTGGCTCTCTCGAACTTATTCCTCCCATGTCTCCTGGATCACAGGTTACAGCACAATTTTATTGGGAAGCTTGCTTTTGAACAGGAAGGAGGGGAGGGAGGTGAGCTTGTGCCCAGACGCGGTGATGCTGATGTGCTGTGGTAGCCATGTAAGCCATGTAGCACAACCAGCGCTACAAGCTAGGAACTGGTGATTTACACTGTAGTGTTTGTTTTGGCATGGAAAATTCTGGTGTCTTGTTTCTTCTTGTTTGTACTGCAATGTACTTCAGTACTTGCAGCCATCAACTGGAAGCTCAGAAGCTTTTGGGAAAGGGATGTGCACAGAGACTGATCTTCTCCTTTGGGGGTCTGCTGAAGAGATGCCCACTTGTAAAATTGGAATGCATTGTTCGGCTGTGTTCAAAATTTCACTTTCCTCCTTCTTCTGTTTGCATCCAGTCCCACTATCAGCTTTCTGCCTGTGTGGCTTCTAGAGCACAAAAAACACTCCCGGGAAAGTTCATGTTTTCCTGATGTGCCAGAAGTCAAGGAACAGTCCAAGCTGTGGTTTGTGGGTACCAAAGCAGTTATGGCAAGTTCCTCTCACTGCCTCAAGTGCACCTTTCACTTAGCTTGGATAATAGTGCCCTCAGTCACTGCCTGTTTATTCGGCTTATTCAGGGCTCTTACCTGTCCCGCTTTTTCAGAGGAAGAACCTGAATCTGATTTGAAACCTAAAAGGGGAGCAACTGGAATCTGTTGCTGGCCGCTGAGGGAAGTTATGAGTGCACGTGTTGGAGGGGAGAAGCTAACTGGCTCAGTGTTGGGCATGATTAGCAGCATGACAGTATTCTCTTTTACTCTTAGGGCAGGCCATGGAGATTGGTAGTGCAGCCTTGAACATCTTGGTGGAGTGCTGGGATGGACATCTGACACCTCCGGAGGTGGCATCATTGGCGGACAGGGCCTCACGGGCTAGAGACTCCAACATGGTGCGAGCAGCTGCTGAACTGGCACTCAGCTGCTTGCCCCATGCCCATGCCCTGAACCCAAACGAGATCCAGAGGGCCCTGGTGCAGTGTAAGGAACAGGTGAGCATCACATGGGAGATGGCTAGCACAACCTGATTTCCACCATCAAGAATGTGCTTTCATCTGTGGAATTGGCTCCTTTTTGTTGCTGGACAGCCTTAATTGCATTTCTGTGGATTTCTCTTGTCTTTCATGGACAGCTCTGGTTATTCTGGAGCCTTGTTTCTGTCTGTCCCTATAGCCACAGCCATTTTAGATGCATTACAGTTTTCTCCTGTTGTAGTTTTGCCATCTCCTGGCATTTCCAGTTTTGCATTTTTCACCCTCTGCTTTTCTTCCCCCCTTCCTCAGGATAATCTGATGCTGGAGAAGGCCTGCATGGCAGTAGAAGAGGCAGCCAAAGGAGGCGGCGTGTACCCAGAGGTCCTCTTTGAAGTAGCTCACCAGTGGTACTGGCTTTATGAACAGACTGTTGGTGGGACCGCAGCCCAGAGAGAAGGAGCCACTGGCTGCAGTGCCAGTGGTACACGGGCTGCCTCTGAAGCAGCACGTGGGTTGACGGACAACCGGGTGACCTCTGAGCCAACTACTGTGACAGTGGCAGCTGCAGTAACTGCAGCAGCAACAGTCATGCCAGTGATTTCTGTGGGATCGACTATGTACCAGCAGCATACGATGGCAGGACCAGCTATGGCGCACACACACACGCAGGGCCTCCACCCCTACACCACCCTCCAGACTCACATCCCCTGTAACCCTCAGTATATTGGACACACCATTCAGCACATGCCGCGCCCAGCAGTCTTCCCAGTGCCTGGCTCAGCCTTCCCCCAAGTGAGTTTTGGTATTGGCTTGTTCCTTTACAGGGAGTTGTGTGGCTGCTTCCAGAAGGGAGACGGCTGACTGGGGAGAGCATGTGGCTGCGAGCTGCTGTGTCTTGAATTCTAGCTTCCTCTCTCCCTAAGTGAGTTGTGATATCTACCTTCAGCTCCCCAGCTCAGCTTTTTCACTGATAAGGAGCCTTCTGTGGGTGTATATAGAGTCTTGAGAGAATATAAAATACTGTATTATGTCAGTAGCTTTTAATTATTATTGCTCTGCAGTTTCTCAGAACATGCAGGGCACCTGACAGAAAGCTTATATTGAGAGCTTTCAGATGAAATAAGAACTACAGAGGGGAAAAAACAGCAAAGGATATTTTAGCCTCTGTCTATTTTTGAAAGTTCTTGGAGTGTTTTTGTACAAACTGATTAGATTTAAAAACATAAGGGGCAAGCAGATGTAATAATCATCTGGTTCAAGGTAGTTTCTGTGCTGCTTTTTTCCTGTGCTTTCTCCTCTCTGTCTGATTGGACTTCCCACAATCTGGGGATGCGGAGACATCACGTTTTGGATTTCTTCTAAATGGTCAGAGGAAGTAGACATGACTGTTACTCATCTTCTGTTTTAGGGTGTCCATCCAGCATTCATAGGAGCGCAGTACCCTTATTCGGTAACAACCCCGTCGTTGGCAGCTACAGCGGTGTCATTCCCTGGTGTGCCGGTTCCATCCATGACACAGATTGCGGTGCATCCCTATCACAGCGAGACAGGACTGTCACTGTCTTCCAATGTAGCGAGTGAGTGTTACAGATCCTGGGCTATGCATAGCATAGGTATGGTTACTGTGCCTCCTAGTTGTACTCCAGTCACATCCTCCTCACTAATCACACGTGGGAATAGGGCTCTTGCAGTGAAAAGTTCTGACCAAGTTCACCTCAACCTGCAGGTGCAGATGTTCAAGGGTATTGGGGTTCCTAATGGGATACTAGGGAAGCCTGATTCAGTGGGGCTTTAATTTCTGACTAGCTAAATTTCCACTGTGAAATTATTTTGGCCTTTCAGACTGAAGTGTTTGGAGACCTCCTAGCCCTTCTGACCTCTGACTTATTAGAGCTTATTCCTCCCTCTTGTGATCCCTTTGGATCAGATAAAAAGAGGATGCAGGAAGCAGTCAGCAGTCACACTTCTGCTACAGTAGCATTAATAGTTGTATTTCCTGACCTGCGAGATCAAAGATGCCAGTACTCCAAACATGGAAGTCCTCTGGAGAGGAGAGGACAGATGTTTTGGTAGGATCATGTCAATGGCAGTCTGAGTGATTGCATCAGTATTGTCCTGGGGCTGGGGTGACTACCTATATCAGGTAGTGTGCACAACTGGAGCAGCAGATGTGTTGACTGAATTGTGGGCACGTTTCCACTGTACCAAGGTGCTGCAACAGAAGATAGCGGTTGGACTCGAGCTCTCTGGAGATGCTGTGGTTTGCCTGTTTGTACATTTGCTTATCAGTGCTTCACAGCTGACCACGCTCTAGAAGACTGACATGTGGGAAACCACTTAAGAAATGTGTTGACCTCCCTCATATCCAGATTTTCAAGAGAAAGGGGCTTCCTTTTCAGTTATTTTTAAGGGCACTTTCTTTCATTTTAATGCTAAAAAGCCAGCTAAAAACAAATAGAGGAGTCCTGAAGGCTTCGGAATTTGAAGAACATCCTCTGTTTGCCGACAGCCTCAGTCCTGGCTTGGAGCTGTGAATCTTATCTCTGAGAAATGATTTCTGCATGCCTCCCAAGAGCTATGAATCCTCCAGAGCTGTTAACTCATCCTAGGGCACTTAAAATAACAAAAGGAAAAAACAACCCCACCCTTTCCAGTTGCCATTGTTTATAGCTTGCGTAAACTTCTGTGTTCCAGTTCTTAAATATTATTTCACTGTTCATGGAGTAGGTAATCATGTGGTGATGCTCGAACGTTGGCAACAGTTCAGCCCATTCTTACGGGTTATTCTCCTTGGCCTACTTCAAATGCAGTATGGATTTTGCCCCAGTTTGTGGGCTGTTTGGCACTGTGTGTCAGCTTTGCTGAGGGAGTCAGGTGGATCTGTCCTTAGAGGTACATTGTTCTCAGGTATTCAACTATGCACTAGCAAACATGCTCCAGAAGAGGGAAAAAATCAAAAAACAAACAAACAAACAACAACAACAAAACAGCACAGAGGTAGCAGGGGAGAGAAGAAATTAGAACATGGAGCATTGCCCAGGCTGGTATAGAAAAGCTGTGAAATAAAGGTAGCAATGTTTGTACATCTAATGGCATCTCTGCTCTGGAATTCTCAAGCGCACCTTGCTTTTCCTCTGTGAGCCCTTCTTCAGAGGAAGTTTAGATAACTTTGAGTCCCTTGTCAGAGTGCAATTTATTGACTCAGTGTTAATTGCTTCCTGTGAAAATTTAGGCAGTATCCATTTAGCAAATGGATTTCTTGTAGTTCCCTTGAATTTGCCCCCCTTAGTGCCTGAAGGTGTCTAAAACTTCTCAAGTTACCTTGCTGTTTTTACTGATGCTTGATACGTTCTGCCAGTATTTGCATCTGCTGTTCCTTCTGAGAATCAGTTGGAGGTTAGCCTCCAGTAACACCCTTCCCACGGGGTTGTTGGATGGAGTCATAGCTGTTTTACAGCAGAAGTGGAGGAACCTCACAATGTTCAACTTTGAGTGACCTAATACAGTTCTTATTCAATTACTTTTTCAGCAGTTTCTCATCAGATGGAGACTGACATGCTTATTTCCTTGAACAAGAAGTCAGAATCACAGAAAGATATTTGAGCCAATACATGTATTTACATGTAAATCATGGATGATGTGCATGTCCATGGGATACTGGAAAGAGATGAGCAAGCGTGTAATTGACTCGTTTCAGCCTCTGCTTGCAAACAAAATAGAGATACTGTCCCCACTGTACTTCAGTTGCAAGTCTGTGGTTTTTGGTTGCTGTATTGTTCTGTTTAGGGGAGCAGAACAGTACGTTGCCAGTGGGTGGTCAGGTGAGGGAGATGATGGCCCAAGTAAGGCTTCCCAGAGGCTTGGTGGTGGGTCCTAATGCTGCTGTTTTGCTCTCTTCAGTAGGAAGTGTCCATGCAGGATCAACGTTCCCAGCGATTCAGGGGGCTTCCTTGACAACTCTGTCCTCACAGCCCAACTCCCTTGTTACAGGGGGTTTTCCTGCCGAGGATGAGCAGCACAGTCAGCCTGTGAGCTCCCAAGGTCTGCACTACCTCCACTCTGCATACCGAGTTGGTAAGGACAGCCAAGTGGGTTCCCATGGCCCCCTCAAGAGGGATTCAGGGCAGGGTTGCAGCAGGTTCTTGTTGTTTGGCAATTTCCTACTGCACCTGTTGGGGATGATGGCATCCTAGCTACATGGGGAAAGCTGTTTCATGATCATATGATGAGCACATCATGAGAGTGAAAATGGAGGTGAAGCACTAGAAGGTTGTACAGTTGCTGTTGAGAGCTGTCAGAGTAGAAGAGAAAGCTAAGTGGGTAGAGCTGGGAAGAGTCTTGCCTTTCAGCAGGTGCATGTAAGGAAGCCTGAATGGGCTCTGAGGATGTGGTTGTGGAAGTTGTGACCGTGTAAGAAAATGGAGTTCAGTTCCTGCTCCCCTGGACTATGCAGGCACAGCTCTAGTGTAATGATACCGCTTGAGAGAACACCCTCTGCCCCTCCAGCTTGGTTGTGGAAGACTGGTATGGAGGGAACTTGCATTTCCTAGAAGGTGGGTGTATAAGTAGTATTCCTTTCCCGGTCACACTGGTTATTAGGAAATAAACAGTGTCTGCCTGGACTGTTATTGGTATAAGGTTATCAGAGTCTCAGAGTTTGCAGTTAAGGGTAGATTGCAGTAAGCTACTCATACATAGTGATGGTTCAACCCAGCAGCTCTTCAGGGAAGGGGGAGGGCAGAAAAGGGAGAGGAACGACAAGAAGGTGGAGGAAGGCTATTTCGAAGTTGCTTCAGCTTTTTATTGAAAACTAGAGGAGAAAGTACTTGTCAGCCAGAAAGGGAGCAGAAGTCATGGGAAGCATTACTCTGGCAAGTGGTAAGACATGAAAGGCATTTAATAGCTTGAATAACAGAGAAGTGGTGGTGGGGAGGGCCTGAAAGATGAAGACAGACCATTGGGTTACATAGGGCTTGCTGAATTTTTAAAAGATGCTTAAATGGGAGGAGTTGTGTGAAGAACTGTAAAGGAATGAGTGCAATGTTTGCAGACTGGCGTACTAAAGCTTAGCCTGCTGTCTTTGCAGCTGCCCTGGTTGATTTGGGTAGCTCCTCTGTTTCTAAATTTGGAACAAAGCCACTGTTTTCAGGGCATCTCTTGCAGTCCATGCTTTAGGTCCAGGTGCTGTAGGTACTTGTGGTCTCTTTGCAGCTCTAGTGAGGTGTGATGGTTGAGCAGATTTCCCAGCCTCAAGAGATCCAGCTGTCCTTGCAGCTCCTCCTTGTGGTAACAGTCTCTGAACTAAGCATTTTGTTTCTCTGTGGGCTCTTTGCAGCCAGGGAATTTGCTGCTAATGAAGGGCAGGGCAATCAAAGAGTATTGCAGTGAGTAAGAGCTAGACTGAGTCCTGCTGGGGCAGAAGTGCTGCTTGACTCTGGCTGCCCCTTTCTCACAGGGATGCTGGCTCTGGAGATGCTTGGCCGAAGAGCTCACAACGACCATCCCAACAACTTCTCCCGCAGCCCACCCTACACGGAGGATGTAAAATGGCTCCTTGGGTTAGCTGCAAAGTTAGGTAAGGCTCAGAGCAGTTCTTCAGCAGAAATCTACTTGCTGGGATTTGGATCATGGGGGAAAAGCTCTCAAGACTGAAATCCCAAAGATTGGGTGAAGCCAGTGTCCTATTTCTGAGACAGTTTCAGAAGATCCTTGCTGCTCTTTCATTCAGCCAGTTGTTCTCTTTCTGGGTTTTGTCTGCAAGTTGTTGAATTTTGAGGCTCTGGATGAAGTGCCTGGGGTTGGACTGGACTTGGAGCTTGTACATCTTCCATTCTATAACAATAGCTTTTTCTTTTCCCTTTCCAGTATCTTGTAAGTATTCCTCTCTCTCACGTATAGTTATGCCTTCTTTGAAGACCTTCTGTGGCAATAGGTGCTCAAACTATCAGTTTTTTTCACTTCATCTTGGGTCTTTTTTGTATCAGTTTTTTGTTTCTTTTTTTTTTTAATTTTTTTGTCAGCTGTAAGAACTTGCAAAAACAAGTCTACAACCATGTGACAGTAGCCACATGCCACTGTCTAGTGACATGGCTTCTCCTGCTACTGCCAGGGGAGCTTCAGTGCAGACAGCAGTGGAGAAATGTGAATATCTCTCCAGCCTCACCAAGGCCTGAGTGCTGAGGGTGCAGATGCTTTTAAGGTGAACAGGAAGGAAACGATGAGAGGAGGTGCTGCATACTCTTGTCTCTGTAGTTATCCTGTCACAATACTTTTCACATCCTTTTTAAAAACAAGAGAACTGGAAATATCAGAGTGGCTGAGGTAGTACTTGCTCTGTACTCAGCCCTGATGGATTTATCAAAATGATCCCTTATCCCTGGGAGTTCGCTAGCCCTTCTCCCCCAAGGCTGGTGGAGAATATATTACACTAGGAAGAAGGTGCTCCAAATCCGGTTCTTGCTAGGTGGTTGCCTGACTTTTTTGCATCTTTAACACTGTTATTGTGACTTCTCCCTCCTGTGCAGGTGTAAACTACGTGCATCAGTTTTGTGTTGGTGCAGCCAAGGGCGTGCTGAGCCCTTTTGTGCTGCAGGAGATCATCATGGAAGCTCTACAGAGGCTCAACCCAGCCCATGTGCACAACCACCTGCGCACCCCAGCCTTCCACCAGCTGGTGCAGAGATGCCAGCAGGCCTACATGCAGGTAACATGCTACTTGACTTCCTGCTTGTCAGAACTTGCCCTGCAGGTGCTGCACACGTGTGGAGAGGAAGGGGCCTTGAGGTAATGGTAGCTGAACTGTCTGTTGCCTGATGCATCCGTCTCATTCGTAGGATCTAGAGTAGGCACTGCTTGCCTTTATGGAGGCTGTGTCCAAAGGATGCTATTGCACTGATTCTTTCAAGGCCTCTTGCTCCCTTGCTCACCCTGCGAGATGGTGTGGTTTTGTGTCCCTACTGTTCTTCCTTTCTTGCTCCAAGTGCTACCCATGCCTTGTAACTTCTGTACTTTTTTCTTTATCTTTTATGCTCTTGGGCTACCTGTCTGCTGCCTCCTAGCCTATCTCTCCTTGATTGTGGCCTGTCTTCACCTCCTTACTGAGCCCCGGCATGGCTGTCTAGTGTGCTTGCATTAATGGTCTAAGTAACTTGGTTAGCTACCAGTACAGATGAGGTATTTCAGGATTTACTGAAACCAGGGCAAATGTATTTCAGTGAGCCAGCTGGGATACCAGAGCTGCCTCTTCCTGAGAACAGCATAAACAGACTGCCTAACGTGTAGCTACTTCTCTTGAATAAGTGACAAGAAGAGTAGTGCTGTAGACTCACTGTCCAGCTAGGATCAGCTGTCCTGCCACCTAGATGATATTCTGGGACATCACAGCTGCATCATGACAATCACAGCTGCTTTGCTTGAGCTGTTGCTTTGAGTTGCATTAGTGAACTAGGTTAAAGGCTGGTTGGGCAGTTTTGGGGCCTTAGCTGAGAAACTGATAGAAGTGGCAGATTCTGACTGAGCGTGCTAGGTCTAGGGATGCTTTGTAACAAATTAGTGCAAGCCTTACTCCTGCCATACCCCTTAGCAAAGGAGATGTCCTGTGGATATGCTGGGTCCCTGTGTATATCCTGCAGAATTAATAGTGTGAGGATTAGATGCAGGTGGGTGATGGCAAAGACCTTTAGCTGACCCTTTTGCCCTGGGCTATGCCATGGTCTGATGCTCATGAAGGAGAGAACAGCTGCTTCTGGTGCTGTGAGGGGACTGTCTCCTTAGCTATGTTAGGAAGTAAGATATAGCACTGCTATCAGTTGAGCTAGCTCTCCTGTCAGAGCTTCTGAGTCTTGTGACTGCTGTGGGGTAACAGGATCCTGTGATGTGTCACCTTTGGGAGCGCTTGAGCTCTGCTCTGAAATGTCACCAGAGTTAGGGTGGTGAGCATATACCTTAAGGCTCTTTCCCTGTCCCCATCCAGTACATTCATCACCGGCTGATCCACCTTACTCCAGCTGACTACGATGACTTTGTGAATGCCATCCGCAGCGCCAGAAGCGCCTTCTGCCTGACTCCCATGGGCATGATGCAGTTTAATGATATTCTCCAGAACCTAAAGCGCAGCAAGCAGACAAAGGAGCTGTGGCAAAGGGTCTCTCTGGAAATGACCACCTTCTCGCCATGACGGCAGACAGAGCTCCACGGACGTGCAGCCCTTCGTCCCGCATAGTTGTAGTTCCATTCACACCATCCTTCCTTCTGGTGTCTTTTTTATTTTAGTTTTAACTTGTTGGAAACCACTGATCTGATGTATTTATTCCATGACATTCCTCTACAGCACTGTTGCGTGTTGGCACTCTGCTTTGCTCGCTCTTCCTCCTCCTTCCCAGTGGGCTGCAGGCTTCAGAAGCATCAGGAAATGAGAAGGAAGTTGAGCTGGCTGCCCTGTGGTGTAGTCGCTGCTTTTCTCCCTGAGCCCCTGGAGGCTGTCCTGCGAGCAGTTTGCAGTGTGATTGCGCACATGTTTGAGGGGTGGGGGAGTCTGTCTTAAATATTTATTTTGGCATTTATAAATATGTAAACTTTTTTTCCTTCCTTTTTTTTTTTTTTTTTTTATGGGCTTCTCCTACTGCACACACCATCTCTTGTCGGGAGAGGCTGGGACTGCTCTGTACAGCCAGTGCTCCCTCCATTCCTTTCAGCACCTCCTGCTGAGAGAAGCTGAGACTGGAGTAGCCAGGCCAGGGCCACCTCTGCGGCTTCAGGCAACAGCTGCTGAGGGCAGAGGCTGGAGCTTGGGCAGTTGGAGTCCATGACTGCACTGAGTTGCCTGGAGACTGCTGGAAGTGCTTGGGCTCTTCCTCAGGAGTGTCCCTCACTGGGCACTGCTGGCTCTTAGGATGTTCTGGTCCTGGTCGTTCCGAGTTGTACAATCGTGTTTCTTTTGGCTGGGGTATTACTCTCCTGTAATCGATTTCTTATCCTTGTCTCTTCTCGTTTCCTGATTAAACACTCGTTTTCTTAGACTGACTCTCTCCTCTCTCTGCTATGGTGTTGGTGGTCTGATGGAATTGGCCAGCTCTGTGCTAAGGGAAGCTCCTTAGCTTCTCTCCTCCTGTGAGAGCTGGTAGATGGCTGTCCTGCCTTGGGCAATAGCAGGACAGAAAGAGGTAGGTGACCAGAGCTTTTAGGCAAGCTGCAAGCCAGAATTTCTTGCCTGGCACCACTCTGAGAACGACATTCCTCTGCAGAGCCTGAGGTACATGCTGACTGCGTAGTTGATGGGCATGAGGGGAGCTGGTGTTAAAGGTAAGCCTTTCTAAACTTTTGTCAGCCACTTCCGGTCTTGATGTCAGTGATACTGCTTAGTAATGCAGAGCTTCATACTGCCAAAGTCTTGTACAAAATAGTAGCTGCTCACCCTTGATGTAATTGTTATATGTTATGAAGAAGGCTCGTGTTCTGCTCCCATCAGTTTAGAGATATGCTTGATGGAGTATGTGAGAGAGCCAATGGGGATGGTGTTGCAGGAAATTAATTTTAGAAGCCTTTTCTTTTTATGACAAGGAAATTTAAAAGGCTGTTGCCACCTGTAAGAATGCAAGCACGAAAACGTCAAGGCTCTTCTAATTGAAACAGATGATTAATGGATGCTAGGAATGTAATTTCTCTGTAGTAATATATTTTGCTTTTTATTTGGTTTAGCTAATGACAATAAGGAGCTTCTAGTTCCTATAAGTTAGAATTATATGCCTGTTTGTATTTGATATTTCCATTGACACTTGAAAAAAAAAAGGAAAGAAAAAAACCATTTTGCTGATGCCCTTGTTGGGCAAAGCAGGTGAGCAGGTTCCTTTGGTTTGACTTCCTGCAAGGCACAGGCTACACAGTGTGGCCAAGGTTCCTGTAGTTCTGATTGTGCAACAGTAACTATTGGAAGACCTCCTTACAGCCCTTGGCATTCTTCGGTAATTTGTTCCAGTGTCTAGTTACATGCTAATTATAAATACTGATGTTTGTAAGACTATGTCAAATTCTGTAGGTTTTGAACAAACTCAGTGTTGTATGAGCTACCTGTTACTGGGCAAAACTCCTGACTTTAGAAAGGAGAGCACAGCTTGATTCCTGGAGCACTTGCTGTGTTCTCTGGTTCTTGCATTTTCAGGACAAGGAGTTTGGAGAAGACTTAAAGTTTTCTAACAAAGTCTAACCTTTTCCTTTCCACTGTTTATAGGAGAAAAAATAAGGGAAGAAAGAAGGGAGTATCTTCTAGAAAAAAAGGAGCAGAGGGGAGATGGGCAAAAGCTGAATGTGCTAAATATCAGGAACAGAAGTGATAGTTTTTGCATTCAGGATTTGGACTGATTAGGGAAAGAAAAGGGCAGAGCCTTATCTACTAGATAGACTACACTTACCCTCTGTGCAGGCAAGTTTTAAGATTATTATAACTGAAATACCTCAGGAGCACCAGAGCATTGTCACCAGTATCTTTAGTTTGAGGAAATACAGTAGAGCTGCTTATACTGAGGTCAAAATAGAATTTGTCTAGAAGTACACTTGCTCTCATTCTATGTATTCCCCTTAATGGCTGTAAGAGAAAAGAAATAGCAATGCACATTATCTTTTTTATTGCGTTCAAAACTATAAAGCAGGTTGCCAAGGACCGTGGGACCCCCAAGATGGGTTTTGAATGTCTCCAAGCATGGAGACTCCACAACCTCTCTGGGCAACTTGTTCCAGTGTTCAACCATCCTTACAGTAAGTCAGCACTTCGTTATGTTGAAGTGGAATTTCCTGTATTTCAGTTCATGTCTATTGCCTCTTGTCCTGTCACTGGGCACCAGTAAGAATGGTGTGGCCCTGTCTTGTTTACACCCTCCCATCAGGTATTTATAAACACTGATGAGACCTTCTCTGAGCTTTTTCATCTCTAGGCTGAGCAATCCCAGCCCTCTGAAAGTCTCCTTTTAGGAGAGAGGTTTCAGGTCCTTAATCATCTTTGTGGCCCTTCACTGCACTTGTTCCAGCAAATCCATGTGTGTCTTGCCTGGAGAGCCAAGCACTGGACACTACTTCAGGTATGGCCACATCAGGGCTGAGCAGAGGGGAAAGATCACCTCCCTCAACCTGCTGACAGTGCTCCTTCTAATGCAGCTCAGTTTGCAGTTGGCTCCTTTTGCCACAAGGGCACACTGCTGGCCAATGTTCAACTTGTCCACCAAGAATCTTAAGTCCATCTCTGCAGAGCTGCTCTCCAGCTGCTTGCTCGGCCCCCCCAGCCTGTCCTAGTGTGAGGAGTTGCTCCTCCCTAGGTGCACGACTTTGCGTTTCCCTTTGTTGAGCTTCATGAAGTTTCTCGCTGCACATTTCTCCAGCCTGTTGAGGTCACTCTAATAACAGCACAACCATCTGCTCTATCAGCCACTCCTCCTAGTTTTATATCATCTGTGAATTTGCTGAAGGTGAGTTTGGTTCCATCATCCAGGCCATTAATGAAGATGTTAAACAGGATTGGCCCCAGTATCTACCCCTGGGTGATACCACTAGTGACTGGCCTCCAGCTGGACTTTGTGTGCTGATCTTGATACTTCGGTCAGTTTTCACTCAGCAGTCTACCTCACTGACTGCTTGCCTAGCTTTATCAGCTTGTCTATGAGGATGCTATGGGAGACAGTGTCAAGGTAGACAGCATCTACTGCTCTCTTATCCATCAAGCCACTTTACCTCATCATAGAAGGCTAGCAGGTTGGTTAAGCAGGATTTCCCCCTTGTAAATCCCTGCTGACTACTCCTGATCACCATCGTGTTCTTTGTATGTCTGGAAATTTATCCAGGATTAGCTGCTCCATCACCTTTCCAGGGATCAAGGTGAGGCTGACTGGTCTGCAGTTCCCCAGAGGAGCATATCTGCATTTGGCATCTTTACAGCCAATAAACCATCTGAACTGGAGTTATCTGAGGAAACAACATGCCTATCAGCAAGTAGGGCTAGAATTAGCTGATTCTATTTTTATTTCCTGCTTTTGATAGTTATTTGGGATACACACTTTTCTTCTTTCAGCTTCCATGCAGAAACATCTTCTTGGAGAGCTGTTGAATCTAAACTTTTTTTAATGCTCAAGCTGTATAGGCGTTGCTTTATTA